>NC_134238.1:57843875-58143875 GCF_965152275.1 Natator depressus
CTTGAATTCAGACTAATTCTCCAGTTTGTCAAAGTTGTTTTGAATTCTAATCCTGTCCTCCAAAGTGCTTGCAACCCCTCCCAGCTTGGGGTCATCCACAAATTTTGTAAGCATACTCTCCACTCCATTATCCAAATCATGAGCATCTTGCTACTAAGCTACATACGTTTGGGCTAACATGCATGGGAGTTTGTAGGAAGTAAATTAGCCAAAGAAATTTGTTTTACAAATAAAGCAGAATCATACTTAAGAAAAAATTAATTATTGTGTACAAACAATATGTTAATAGGGAGTCTGACTCCACTACCAGGAAAATTGGAATAATTAAAAAATAGAATTGTGGCACACCTAGATTGGGACAAACTTTAACTCAATCTGCAAAGGACAATCAAATCTTTAAATCTACTGGAATTATTTCAGCATGTCAATAGAATGGTGGATAATGCAGAAATATGATAAGCCTATCAAAAAACCTTTGACAAAGTCACTCACAAGAGGTTGCAAAGGAAATTTAATAGTCTTGGGGGGAATGTAAAGTATTGTCATGGGTTAGAAACTGGCTAAGAAAAAACCCCAAAGCCCTGAAGAAATTGTTAAATTTCGTCCTGGCAGAAAGTATATAAGGCTGAATCCCCAAAGCCTAAGAACTTCCAAGGGACCAAAGAAAGCTGAGTGTATATAATGTTAGGTATATGTATGTATAAAGACAGTATGTATAAAGACTGAAATAGAAACCACTGAAAAAGATTATATAAATCCACAATACACCCTTCCCTGGAATATTTTGTTCAGTTCTGGTCACCCTTTCTCAAGAGGTATGCAGACATCGAAGTAGTGTAGAGATGGGCAATGAAAATCATTAGCATAATTGAGAAACTTCTATTTTGAAGAGAGTGTGAAAATATGTTGTTGGTTTAGTTTATAGAGGAGATGAATAAAAAGGGGATATAGTTGAGGTATACGAAATAATGAATGGTAGACAAAAGGGAAATCAGGCTGTTCTATTTACCTTTCTAATATTACTAGAACAAGTGGGCCTAAATGGTATATTAAACTGTAAATACTTTGTATTCAAGGTATGCTTAAGCTTCAGAACGTATTGCCATAAGATATCACTGAGGCCAAGTGCTCAGTGGGGTAAAGAAAAGGATTTAATATTTATATGAATATTGAAAATCTCCAGTTTTATTAGATAGGCTTTTTTCTTAAGGGAGATAAACTCTCCTATGTCAGGGCATAAGACAGTCACTAACTGATGGGGGTTGGAAATAAACTTCTCCCATGGGCAGATTATTCTTCAGTAGTCCACTAATGGGTTTCTTGCATTTCCCTGTACCAAATCTGGTACTAGCTACTGTCAGAGGTAAGACACGGGACTAGATGGACCACTGCTCTGATCTGTTATGGCAATTCCATTGTTCCTACATTTCTAATGCAAAGTGAATTCTCTAGTTGATTTTAAACAAGCAGTGTATGCAAAGCATTATGGAAAAACAAATCCCTTCGTCCAGTCTCAGAAAAGACTCCAACCTGCAACTTATGACTTATGTGGTGCTGTCTTCTGGAGCTGCATTGGGAAAGGGGGTGTTTCTATGTGTCGGGGGCAGTGGTGGTGCAAGGTGGTGTTGGTAAGGAGACAGGCCACTTCTTAAACCTTCTAAAGACCCTGTGAATCTGTTAGAGGCAGCAGCTCTACCTGGTGTCCCCATATCTGTAAAGGAAGATTGAGGAATTGTCATATGGTGCCTTCTGAACACTCTTAGGAGAGGAGCAGCTGGCCCTGAAAGTTACCTAAGAGGTAGGGGTGCTGGAACAATTATTATCATGGGAATGCGGAAAGCCATAGAACCAAACTGTAAACCCTGTATATAATGAAAACCACTTCAAGCCAGGGGGTGCAGTAACATCCCCAGCACTGCTAGTTCCAGAACCTATACCAAGAGGTGAAGTTCAGGCTACCACGCATCCGTGAGAAGAAAGCAAAAGTTTGTAGGAAGAGAGAACCAAGATGGTTGGTCGTTTATTGGTAGGAGAGAGGCCTGAGGGTAGATATGGCTGTTATATATTATTAGATACAGCAGTAAGATCCAAAGGTGGTGATTAGGGGAGGGGTCTACCAAGAAGAGAAGTACAGATTGGGTATTTCTGGCATGCAATATATATCCTGCAAAAATCTTGTGATGTTTAGACCTCCTTCTGACCAAGAGTCCCAAAATTGGGTTACCTTACATTTTAGTTCCTGTCAACCAAAAATTGACTAACTTTTCTCTGAAAAGAAGCTAATTTGGACCCAGTTCCCGCTAATCTGAATTCCTCAGAATTTGACATGGGTGGAGTCAGTTTGGGGGCATTTTTTGTCTCTAGTTCAAACCTGTCTGCTGTAAACAATCTACACATACAGCACCATCGACCTCAGTGGAATTTGCACTAGCATAAGAGGCTGCATATACAGATCCTTTTGCACGTTCAGGGCCATAGATAGCACATAAAAGTTATCCTCTGAAGTAGGAGTGAAGTGAATTCACAACAACACATAAAGCGCCAACCATAAGTGGCACTAATTGGCATTCTTGCTGGCAGTTTCACAAGAGAGCAAGATATGAATAAACAAAGGTGAAGTTCTACTCTTAATTGTAGAAGTGCTCTCTCCAGCTTAAGGTTGAGGCTCATTGGTATGGAGATGCTATGTTGCTCTCTGTGGGTAACTGTTGTGTGGATAATCAGAAGGCTGTTTGTAGGCACTGAATTCACTTTAAAGAATGATGTTGCCATATAATATTAGTATTATCAGGACAATACATCAAATTCCCCATCAAGCTCAGTCCCATACAAAGAATATTTTTCTTTTTTTCCCCTAAAGTACTTTTAAGCTTGAACATTGGGTATCATGCTTTTGAAAAGAAGTTTGTCACTTAAGCATTGAAAAAAAAAAGGCTTTAAAAATGCAAACCATACCAACATCATTAACTTTGTAAAACAAACGTAAAATGGAGCTGTTCTCAAAATTGTTCATGAAGTGTTATAAATTTTGCATAAACATACTTATTGAAAGTATCAAGTCACAGGCAGACAGAAAAGATAAAGTACAATGTTCATATTTTATTTACTAGATCCTCCTAGAAATGCACTCCCTAAACAGGAAGTGACCAGGCTAAGTAGTTACTACTACTAATAAAGTTACATGACAGTCACTGTATTAAGATAGGTTAACAGTAATTGGAAATATGATGAAAAGAAGAAAAATCTATTTTCTTGTCTTGTTCATAATTGAGTTTGATCCATACCTCTCTGAAAATTACATTGATACATGTTGTTTATATTGCCTCACCTTTTCACTTTTAGGTTGACTTAGGTTTTGTGACCTTGCTTTGGAACATGCACCGTTCATGTGAACAAATATAGGGGTCATCCAGCCTGGAGCACAATATTTGTGTTGCGTTTTAATAGTTTAATAACAAGGTGAGGAAGAACACTCCAGAGGATTGTTATAATAGCTTTATTGCCTTTTTTGTTATTAAGACCTCTTAAGATAATTGTTTTCAAAATTATAATATGATCTTTTAAGAACTTCCAGTCTGAACACTGATTTATGCTGTCCATGATTCCATTTCTGCTCTGTTTCACACTGTGTTAATTTTCATTAAGTTCATTATGTTTGAGACCTCTTAAGGGATTTATTTAAAATTCATCTCCTGATTAGACACATACTGTATACTTTTACTGCTGTAACAATATCTAATTTTTCCCGAAGATAACAAGATCTGAGTTATGGTTCTAATGCTATTCCTCAGAGTGCCTATATCAAGTCTCTTAGTGATATTAATATGTTGCTGTAATTATTTTTTGATGCATGTAAAATATATAGGATTTGATGAGAAAAGATACATTTAACATAAGTGGGTTAGTGAAGTAAATCTTAGCCAGACGTTTTCATATTACATTTTTCTTTTAGGTACTATAAAGGATTAGATAAACTTCAAAATAAGAAGTCAATATAATTTTAAAGGATTTAGTAAGTCTGTTCATCACAGAGTAAAGCATGTAGATGTTTAATTTACAAAACAGCAGTTTGCAGTCTGGAATAAAGCTTTCCCTAAAGCCATTAAATGTCTACTTGACTTTAATAGTCTTTAAAATAAAAAGCAGCTACACAATAGATGTTTTGTACTTGATAACACAAGTGTGTATCATTATTATCACCTACTGGTAAAAATGTATATTAGACTCATTATCAATAACTGTGGTTTATGTTTTTATATATAGATAAATGTAAAAAGTATCTGATGGAATGGCAATCTAACAAGCACCACACATTTTCAGTGTTCTTAGGCTATAATAGTCTCTCTCCTAGAATTAGGAATTAACAAAATTAATGCAATGTATAGTATGTGGATGAAATATAGCTTAATTTTAAAGGGGGGGGGAAGATGGAGCTATATTTTATGATGTCATAAGAAAAAGTGTACATTTTACTGATAGGATAAAACTGTATTATTATTATTATTTTTTGTGTCTTTAGCCTCAGCTCCTCTCCATGGTTATGTGATGTGTTGCTTGACACTTCACTGATTGTGTACAGTGGAGGCCTTGTAAACACATGTAGCCTTGATGTACAGAAGATCTATTCTTTGAATCCATTTATTCTGTTACAGTATCATGTCACACAATGCTTATCACCATAAACTGCTTTGATTTAAGTCATTCAACAGGTTTATTATTTTAACAGATTTAATAATCATTCTGTTTCAGATAATTGATGTTGGGTATTTTTACTTATTTGACAGGTTTCTTTTTCTATTACATGATCACTTTAAGGGTTTTGCCATGAATGCAAGTTCTGGAGAGGCTGTGTAACTTGTGGTCTGTAAATTTGTGAAAGGCTACTTCTTTCACAGGCAGTTAAGCTTGGCATCGTACACAAATAGTGCACACTGATAATGCCCATTGGGCTCTCCTAAGCACCCAGATTTGAGACTTTTGTGTGAACAGAGTTATTTACTTAATTTTTATTACGTGTTTTGTATGATAAGAAGAAAGGAAATCAGGTAAGAGCCGCGAGTTCATCTACTTCACTTTCTACAAGATCATCTTGTCATTCATCAGCTATATCTATATATATCTTATAACTGACAGCCTATTCCCTATCCCACTCACTCCTTTAGAGAAAAAGCTCTTCCTACTATTCAAATTAAATTTTTCTTTTAAGTCGTGTAGAAAGCAACCTCTAGCTAAGCTTACAACTTATCTGTATGTATAAATATATCTTCTTACTTATGTTACTATACTATATCTTCTGTTCCATTCTATGCATCCGATGAAGTGGGCTGTAGCCCACAAAAGCTTATGCTCTAATAAATTTGTTAGTCTCTAAGGTGCCACAAGTCCTCCTGTTCTTTTTGCGGATACAGACTAACACGGCTGCTACTCTGAAGCGTAGGATAGATACTAAGGAACTAGCCAGGATAGTCTTTATTTTGACTCTCGGGTCTAAATTAATACTGTGGACACATGCACAGTGTACCTGGTACTACTTGGGGAGATTCTAATTCATTTAATTGATCTGGACACAACAGTGAAATAAGGACGTACACATGGATGGATTTTAAGCTGCAGGCTGCAACTTTTATTAAAGTCAAACACAGGGAGGGGTGCTACCTGCCCATCACCCATACTGTGCAATGCCAGGCATTTAAGTGGTTCCAGTGTAGGAGTTACAGGCTCCTATCATATTACCCATAACTCAGGGTAGGCTCTCCTTTGCCAACCCCCCAGGACTTAGATCGCTCTGAGTTCTACCACACACAGCCCACAAAGGGGACATAGGGTGCAGAAGGATGAGGACCTTGGCCTGTGAGAGCCCCAAGGTCTGACTTCAGTCTGCAAGGGTACAAGGTCTCACCCTCTCCCATGAGCTCAAGGCCCATTAACAAAATCCCATGTCTCTTACCTCTGGGAACTGTTCATTTTATCCTTTTAATTGCACTGGAAACTGGCCATATGGGGTGCCAATGTCCCCAACAACCATGCTGCCTCGTATCACAATTTCTGCCTAATACATTTCTTCATATTCCAGAACCATATGTCAGTGCCTCCATATGATAAACGTACACCATCATCCCAGAAAAATTTGATCCAATTATAATAAACATCCCTATGTTGAACCACACAAACCCCTGTCTCCAAGAATATCATGGTGACCTCCCTATTCAGTTTCTTCCTAGCCTTGTCCACATGGATTCGGTTTGTGGCTCCCTTCCAGATTTGCTGTGCAAGCATTTCTTAACATACTAACTTAACCTCTGGTCACGGTTGCCTAATCAAGCCATCATCCATCTGGATTCTTTCCTTTAAATTAACTCTCATGCAGCCCCTGAGATTGTTCTCCCAGTGGCTAATAACCAAGGTGTGAAATAGGTCTGTGGTGTTTGTCAATGAGTGCAGAAGTGGCATGAGCTCTACATGCCTCTTCTTCTGAACCACTGGATGGAAACAGCTTTGGCCCTGAAGCTCAGCTGAGATCTGCTGCCCTCTTCTGAACCCAACATACTATAGAGAGCCCACAAATAGAGGTTTACCCTTCCCTGCCATCTTTTCTTTGGTGTGGGTGTTGGTGTTGATTGCCAGTGCCCTATCAGCACCCCTGAAACTGCTGACATTGCTACCCTGATCCTGAAAGAATGTGTATCATGTTTACTTGGGTCAAGACCTCAGTAGAGCAAGATTTTACTCAGTACTGGGGTGCAGTGGTACCTCATCAAGAAGATGCCATGAATAGTGGGCCTGTCCGCTGGCCTTGGATTTCTAATAAGGCTTTTACTGCCTTTATGGGGCAGGGGCATTCATCTGCCCATTCCTGTTTTAGAGTACCTTAAGTGCAGGGATACTGCTCCTGTATCCTTTTGACTTCTTCAGTACCACACCCAGGGGAGTTATGCATAATTCTGGCATTGGAAGGCATGGGAAGAGGCCTGCCACTCTCCCTGCTGCCACTTCCATGGTGAACTTGCCCTCACTGTACACTCAAAACCTTTAACAGACTTCAAGTTTTCTACCTAGGGAATATCAGTGTTTCTAGTAGGGCAGGGCTGGGTCCTTCCAGTGCTCACAGGATAGCACCATTACTACCTACACCCTGACTCCCTGGTGCCTTGCCCTGAGGGATGTGAGGAAAGGGACCAGGCATTCCACCTGGCCCCCTCAGAATGGCTCCTGGAGTGGCATGCACGGGGCTTCTGGCCTTCTCCCTCAAGCCCTTCTCCCTCAAAAATGGGAAGAGAAAAGTGATGGGGAGCCATGGACTCCCTTCCCATCAGTGGTGGGGGAGAGACATGGTGACAGACCTGGCCTTGGCAGCACGACCCAGGGAACAACAGGGACTTCACCTGGCCCCTGCTCCAGGTTAAATCACTGTAGCTGGAGGATATGGGTAAATCAGTGCGCGCACACACACACGCACACCCAGAAGAAAGATAGGGTCTATGAGCTACTTAGGCAAGTGTTTCCCGCCCTCGCTGCTGTGGCTGTCCCCATTTACTGCTGTCCCAGCAAGTTCCCCGCTAGTTGAAGTGGGTGGGTAACAGTTTGTTAAAGTTTCTGAGCAACTCATGGCAGACACACAAATGTCAATGAAGTTTATTCATCTTTACCCTACTTTGGGACAGTTTCCCTGGTGTCTTCTGAGAGCTCTGCAGTAGTCTCTAGGCACAAAGCTGCCCTAAAATTGGTGAACCTGGCCAGTGGAGGATTCTTCCCTGTGTATCTCCCTGGCTATCAGATTGACCCCTTGACACCATAGAACTGCTAAACGTAAATTAGAACAGTCCCTGAGGTATCTCTAGATTTCCCTGGGTGTGGTTGATCCCAGGATTGGGGAGCTGCAAAGGTGGCTTAAAGCTACTTTTGCAACCCCATTTGCCTGAGCTGCACTGAATGCATCTTGGATCTGTATGTGATTGTAGCCTTAATGTCCCTTTGCTATAGGTACCTATTAGAGACAGCCATGGCAGATTTTGCTCCCTTTGGTAACCTTACAAATCCTTTGTGGGACCCAATAATTGCTTTTAAGAAAAGGTTACCGTAAGTCATAATTAAGTATATTTGTTAAATAGGGATCATTATGCACACACAGAGAGAGACTGTGAGAGCCTTAGCTGCAACAGTACCTTTGGTTTATTACATTTTTAACTAGTGGGATGTAGATGGGAACACATTGTTTATGCAAAGCGCATGTCAATAATAGTGTAGATGGAACCTTCAGTGGTTCATTTCACAAGTCCAGCAGTGCCTTTTTGTTTTCCCTCTTCCACAACTGCATTCAATGTACATGGAATGTGACTAAATGGGAAAGTTGTTTAAAGGGAACAACAGTAGACTGCAGTTCCATTTGCTATATGCAGAGGTTTTGGATGACTATTTTCTTACCTGGTCCAGGAAACTATGGAGTCCAGCAAAACCACAGCTCTCTATGCTGCAGGGAAATGGGCCTGAGCTGCTCAGAGTGGATACAACTCCTCCCTCTCCACCACTTTGAAAAGTTCATATCTGGATCCCAAAATGAGCTATTAAGGAGATTTTAACAGGAATGCCTAATCTGAAACACCTCAATCACTGGGGAAGTCAGGATGCAGCTCCTATGCATTTCAAAGTTTATATCACACACAGACTGCGAGGGTGTTGCAGTAAATAGGAAAAGGTAGTGTGTGCATAACTCTGATAGCTGTTATTTATGTGAGATTAGTTAAATATTTGGTGTGGCAATAACCTTACTTCCAATCATAGAATCGGAAGGGACCTTGAGAGGTCATCTAGGCCAGTCCACTGTACTCATGGCAGGACTAAATATTATCTAGACCATCCCTGACAGGTCTTTGTCTAACCTGCTCTTTAAAATCTCCAGTGATGGAGATTCCACAACCTCCCTAGGCAATTTATTCCAGCGCTTAACCAACCTGACGGTTAGGAATTTTTTCCTAATGTCCAACCTAAACCTCCCTTGCTGCAATTTAAGCCCATTGCTGCTTCTCCTGTCCTCAGAGGTTAAGAAGAACCATTCTTCTCCCTCCTCCTTGTAATATACTTTTCTTTTGTTCTAATTCTGGAACATCACAAGACCTTTTAAAAGCCTTTTTAACCTTGGATTTCATAAATTGTAAAATAGTCTTGTCATGATACAATCTAATATTTGAAAATGTAAGAGTTTAATATTGACTTCCAGAGAGTTTTGAATCAGGACAGCTGGGGGCCATCTGAGGCTGGAGTAGCAGCAGGAGGAACAGGCACAGGCTGGGGCAGCCCGTCGCAATTACCAGACTGGGAATTCTCCCAGCCAGGTAGCAATGTTGAACAGACTGGAGTGGCTGCTTCCTTTAGGAGCCTAAATACCTGCCTTGGATTAGGCCCTTGGATTGTCTGGATGATGCTTTATTGGCATGGGCCTTCACAGGACTTGCAGATGATTACCTCAGATGCCTCACCAGCTGAGGATTCAAGGATAACTCATGGCTCAGAACACGAACCAGCTTAGGCTCAGGAATGTCTCATCATGGTTTGCCAGTGCCAAGTGCAAGTGGTCTTTCTTCAGACAGTGTGTCAAGGCTCTGTGCAGTGGTTTGATAACAGAAATACTATTTCCATGTATGGTTTTAGGACCTGATAGAGAACCTTTGAAGCTTTGCCATTGACTTTAGTGGTTCAAGATCAGAACCTTAGATCAGTTCCAAGTGGCAAAAACACCATCACAACTGGTGCTCATATTGGCTGTTTCAGCAGGGTCGATGGAGTGGATACTGACCCACTCACTCTTGGAAGATGTCTATCCTCTTTCATATTGGTTGGATAGAGCAGCACCATTGCTTCTGTTGTGCAGATATGCGCATTTAAAAAAAAAAGTTTGCCAGCTGTGGAGACTGTTTCCTTTCATGAGCACTGTATTAAATCAAATAAACTAGATATTACTTTTCTTGGTTATTAATTGTTAAAGATTTGTTAAAGACATAGGATTGCTGCAATAAGTTGTAAATGGTGAATAGAAAGGAAATGATAAATGATAATGTGCAGCACTTTGCATCCTTTATTATGTGTCTATATTGGCTATTATATGCAACTCAAAACAAATAGCCAGAAAAGCCCAAAGAGCTGTCAACACCAAAAACAATTCTTCAAAACAGAACTATTTTTAAAGAGCTTTCCACACTCCTATGGTTTCTCACTTCCCTTATTTCTATCTCAGACTCCTCCCACAATTAATTAAATCTTATCCCAGCCATGTAGGAGAAATCCTCTTCAAGCTGGTTAAACCAGCATAACAGCTGCATTGTGCCACAGAAGCCCTGCAGAATAGTCACAGCAGTGGTCGGGACTGGGTCCTAGATGTAACTTCTCAGCATAGTCTAAAATGCATGATACTCATGCTACTTAAATTTTTTCTCTGGAAAAAAAAATATATGCTATTACATTGCTTGTAAATATGTTCAGTCTTTCAGCTATGGTATTGAACATAATGAAGTGGAGAAAGTTTCAGCGAAACATATTACTATTACTGGGTAGAGATGAATAGTGTGCCTGGAGCTGGGCTGGGTGATCCTTTGGTAGAGCAACAGCCTCTAGCATTGTTACAGCCTGCACTGATTCTCACAGCATTCTGCATAGGTTAGAGCAGCCCTGAAACTTCTCTAATGTGTATCAGAGGGGGGAAGAAAGGTGGCTCACCTGCCCCTTCTTGGTTTCTGAAGCTGAGTGCAGCTTGGCCTGACTTGAAGATCTGTCCTATTATGTAACTATCCTTAGTGTAGCTCCATTTTAAGTCCTGGCATGCTTACTGCATTTCATTCAATATGCTTGATCCATATAAAGTAAGTAGAAGTTTTAAAATTGGCAGCTGCAAGATTCATTATTTGGAATCATATGTGTGGGCCCTTCCTTCACAGCAGACACACACTCCCGCCCATATTAGGGCTGTTGATTAATCACATTTAATTCACATGATTAACTCAAAAAATTAATCATGATTAATTGCATTGTTAAACAATAGAATACCACTTGACATTTATTAAATATTTTTGGATGTTTTTCTACAATTTCAAATATATCGATGTCAATTACAACACAGAATACAAAGTGTACAGTGCTCACTTTATATTATTTTTTACTACAAATATTTGCACTGTAAAAATGATAAACAAAAGAAATAGTATTTTTCAAATCACCTCATACAAGTACCATAGTGCAATGTCTTTATCATGAAAGTGCAACTTACAAATGTTGGGTTTTTTTGTTACATAACTGCACTCAAAAACAAAACAATGTAAAACTTTAGAGCCGACAAGTCCACTCAGTCCTCCGCCTTGTGCAGCCAACTGCTAAGAGAAACAAGTTTGTTTACATTTACGGGTGATAATGCTGCCCACTTCTTAATTACAACGTTACCATGGCACTGTTGTAGCTGACATTGCAAGATATTTATGTGCCAGATGTGCTAAAGATTCATATGCCTCTTCATACTTTGGCCTTCATTCCAGAGCACATGATTCCATGCAGATGACACTTGTCAAAAAAATAATGTGTTAATTGCTGGAAATGGCCCACCTTGATTATCACTACAAAAGGTTCCCCCCACCACACACCCCGCTCTCCTGCTGGTAATAGCTCACCTTTCCTGATCACTCTCGTTACAGTGTGTATGGTAACACCCATTGTTTCCTGTTCTTTGTGTATATAAAATCTCCCCACTATATTTTCCACTGTCTGCATCCGATGAAGTGAGCTCTAGCTCATGAAAGCTTATGCTGTAATAAATGGGTTAGTCTCTAAGGTGCCACAAGTCCTCCTTTTCTTTTTACGGATACAGACTAACACGGCTGCTCCTCTGAAACCTTAATTAAATTTGTGACTGAACTCCTTGGGGGAGAATTGTACGTCTCCTGCTGTTTTACCTGCATTCTGCCATATAGTTCATGTTCTAACAGTCTCCGATGATGACCCAGCCCATGTTGTTCATTTTAAGAACAAAATTTAAGAACAAATTTGACAAAATGCAAAGAAGATAGCAACGTGAAATTTTTAAAGATTGCTACAGCACTCGACCCAAGATTTAAGAATCTGAAGTGCCTTCCAAAATCTGAGAGGGATGAGGTGTGGAGCCGGGGTTCTCGACCTTTTTCTCTCTGAGGCCCCCACAACATGCTGTAAAAACTCCATGGCCCACCTCTGTCACACCAACTGTTTTTCTGCATATAAAAGCCAGGGCCAGCATTAAGGGGTAGCAAGCAGGGCAATTACCCAGGGTCCCACAGCACATGGGGCCCCATGAAGCTAAGTTGCTTAGGCTTTAGCTTCAGCCCTGGGCTTCAGCCCCATGCAGGGGGGCTTCAGCTTTCTGTCCTGGGCCCCAGCAAATCTAATGCCGGCTCTGCTTGGCAGCCCCTCTGAAACCTGCTCAAGAGCCCCAAACCCCTGGTTGAGAATGGCTGGTGTGGACCATGCTTTCAGAAGTCTTAAAAGAGCAACACTCTGATGCGGAAACTACAGAACCAAACCACAAAAAAAAAATAATCAACCTTCTGTTGGTGGCATCTGACTCAGATGATGAAAATGAACATGTGTCGGTCCACACTGCTTTAAATCGTTATCAAGCAGAACCCATGATCAGCATGGATGCATATCCTCTGGAATAGTGGTTGAAGCATCAAGGGACAAATGAATCTTTAGAGCATCTGGCATGTAAAATATGTTGCGACGCAAGCTACAACAGTGCCATGCAAACAGCTGTTCTCACTTTCAGGTGATGTAAGCAAGAAACGGGTAGCATTATCTTCTGCAAATGTAAACAAACTTGTTTGTCTGAGAGATTGGCTGAGCAAGAAGTAGGACTGATTGGACTTGTAGGCTCTAAAGTTCTACATTTTTTATTTTTGAATGCAGGGGTTTTTGTACATAATTCTACATTTGTAAATTCAACTTTCATGATAAAGAGATTGCACTACAGTACTTGTACTACGTGAATTGAAAAATACTATGTCTTTTCTTTTTTACAGTGCAAATATTTGTAATAAAAATAAATATAAAGTGAGCACTGTACACTTTGTATTCTGTGTTGTAATTGAAATTAATATATTTAAAAATGTAGAAAACATCCAAAATATTTAAATAAACGGTATTCTATAATATTATATTAGGGCCATCAAGTGATTAAAACAATTAATCACGTGATTAAATATATATATCCCCTTATTTGATTTTCAAGTGCTTTCAGATTTGTCAAATGTTTTCCTTTTACTATTTTGTTGCTAAGGATATTTTGATGCCTCATCTGAATTTTTTCTTTTGTTGCCATAGTTTCCTCTTGTTCTTGGACTTTCTGAAACATTGTGGAGACTGTTCTTCTCTATTGACCTTTGTTCAATATTGTTTTCTTTAAGTGCCAGGTGATCACATTTGTAGTTTAAGAAGGTCAAGACTGTCTGGAATTTGTGAAGTTTCCCCTTTTTTGCTCTGCAAAATACATAATGTTGCATAAGAGTTTCTATTATAAAATCTGTTTTTAGTAGCTTGTAACTTTCAGAAATGTTGATGTTAGGTGAAAGTTTCCAAGCTTGGTTTCTCCATGAAAGAGAAAAATATGTTTGAAAATTGTCATTTTCAAATGGAATGGAATTGAATGGAAATACCATTCAAACCCATGTGCTTAAATAAGGTAATCATACCCTCTGTCAAGTGCTTATAAATGGAGAGGGAAACGTAAGTGCAAAATGTTGTTACTAGGCTCACTCTGTAGATAGGAAAGTTGAAATACAGATTAAAGTCTTCCCTGGGTAGCACTGTATTGTAATGGGTCAGACCTTGGTCTGAGCCAAAAGACTTGGTTTAAAATGTGTAGGTCTGACACAGATTTCTGTGTGGCCTTTGAACAAGTGACTTAAACTCTGTCTACCCGCTCTGTAAAATAAGAAGAATCACGTATGTCCACCTTTGTCCAGTGGTTTGAGAAATACAGATGACAAATTGTTACATATGTTTAAAGTATTAATATTAATATCATTCTCAAGGAAGAAAACTAAGATAAAGAAAGGTGAATGGTATTTTTGGGCATCAGCATGGGGCGGTGTGTTAGGTCTTGGCCTACTTCATCTGTAGTATATTATCAAATTACAATGAACTGCATTAATTTTATATAAATGGCTTTCATGTACTGTGTCATACAAAGTACTACAAGGTGATTCACATGAACATGTTCCATTGTGTCCAAGTAGTATTTGATCATATAATTAATGACCAGTGTTTTCATGCACATGCAAAAGAGGCTAAGAGTTTACGTTAACTATGGCTGTTCCTGATTGTGAACTTGATCCTGCTCCCATTGAAATCAGTGGCGTCCAGTTTCCTTCCCCACTCTGAACTCTAGGGTACAGATGTGGGGACCTGCAGGAAAACCCCCCTAAGCTTATACTTACCAGCTTAGGTTAAACGCTGCTACCACCAAAGTGTTACACAAAGAACAGGGGAAGTGCCCACTTGGAAACGTCTCCCCCCCCAAAATATCCCCCCAAGCGCTACACCCCCTTTCCTGGGGAAGGCTTGATAAAAATCCTCACCAATTTGCATAGGTGAGCACAGCCCCAAACCCTTGGATCTTAAGAACAATGAAAAAAGCAATCAGGTTCTTAAAAGAAGAATTTTAATGAAAGAAAAAGTAAAAGAATCACCTCTGTAAAATCAGGATGGTAAATACCTTACAGGGTAATCAGATTCAAAACATAGATAATCCCTCTAGGCAAAACCTAAAGTTACAAAAAGATACAAAAACAGGAATATACATTCCATTCAGCACAACTTATTTTATCAGCCATTTAAACAAAACAGAATCTAATGCATATCTAACTAGATTGCTTACTGACTTTTTACAGGAGTTCTGACCTGCATTCCTGCTCTGGTCCTGGCAAAAGTATCACACAGACAGAGAGAACCCTTTGTTTCCCCCCCCCCCCCCAGCTTTGAAAGTATCTTGTCTCCTCATTGGTCATTTTGGTCAGGTGCCAGCGAGGTTATCCTAGCTTCTTAACCCTTTACAGGTGAAAGGGTTTTTCCTCTGGCCAGGAGGGATTTAAAGGTGTTTACCCTTCCCATTATATTTATGACAGGTGGTAAATCTACAATTGACTCTAATAGGGATGGATCAGGCTTAATTGTACAATTATAAACCTAACATAGGTTTTTGCTGTAAATGTACAGTCTATCTAAGGGTTTTGTATTGCCATCCATCACCACCAGAATTTGATCACCAGAATTTGATAGGTTGGCAATAGTGGAATCCTGTGTTGAACTTCCTGGAGTTTCTTGCTCTTCTCCTCTGCTGGGTGAAATAAAAGTTCTGCTCAGAGTTTAGGGATTTTAGGAACAGGATAACAGGGAAGTAGCTGATTTTGCAAATATAGTTCTGTTTATAGTAGAAAACTTTTAGGAAAAGAGAAGGTTTTGCAGCATTCCTTAAAGATGGTCAGAATCTGAATGTATCTAATTTACTCTGGAGGTTCATTCCACAACTGTATCTTCTCAGCTGAGAGTGCTTGTTCTGGGCTTTATGATCTGCATCACTGCAAAGGAGCATCAACAGATGGAGATGATCCTGACTTCTCTTAATATATTCAGTGTTCATACAAACTACTTAGTGAATATTTATAAACAAATTACACTCTCTGGGTTATTTGCAAACTTCAGATATTTTCATTTTACATTATACTCCCTGGTTCTTTGGGGCAGGGACAGCTTTTTGTTCTTTGCTCTTTGTTCGGACAATCAAGTGCTGGTTCATGACTTAGGCTCCCTAGGTGCTATGATAATAGAAATAAATAATAAAGAGAATAACAGATTATTCATTCTTTGTCATCATGTACCTTCTGGTATGATTTTTTTCAGATGAGTAGTTATTCATTACTAAATTTGTGAAAATTTCAGAAACTTTCATGAATATTTTTATGACTACAAGAACCAAACCCAATGCTGTTTTTTTATTAGTTAAGAAAATATTTGTGGCTCCCAGTTTGTGTTGTTTGACCAGCTCTAAGGCACAATCCCATCAGAATCACTGACTTCTATGGGAGTTGGATCAGCCCCCTAACTTTTAAGCATTGTATGGGCTTCTTGCCCCAAGAATAGCTGATATCCTGTCTGTTTTTTATAACAGCTTTCAGAAAAACTGACTGGAGAGGAAGCTCCCAGTCTTTAAAGTTGCATCAAAATGGTGCCTGTGGTGCTTCTTCAGTTATTGCATGGGAGAAACACTGTAACTACCTTCTTGAGCAAGTCTCCCTACCAGAAATATTCCTACAGATTTATTAATGACTTCAGAACTTCAAAACCACTGGTATGGTTTATAAATCACAAGAAGAGATATATGTTAGAGCAGATTTCTCTAGGCATGCCCTGTCTGCATTGCTGTACCCAACTCTGACGCTCAGGTTAGGCTGCTGGTGGTCTGAGACTACTGCCTGTCCTGTCCTATCCTAGTGCACATTGACTTACTGCAGTTTCAAACAGCAATAGTTCAAAGGAAACAAGGGCATTTTAGTAGTAGCAGGGTGAACATGCAGTGTGCAGCCTGCTGGAGCACTGTAGATTCATACCCCAGCTTGCCAGGCACTAACTCTTTGTATACACACAAGTCCTTAGATTGCAAGTTCCTTGGGAGCAGGGACTGCCTTTTTGTTTTGGTTTGTTCAGCACAAAGGAATCATGGTCCATGATGAGGATACATGATAATGTAAATAACATATAATGATGTTGATGATGAAGATTCAAATGACTTCCCCTGCCTTGGTCATTCCTTAGGAGCATAGCTGGGATCACAGTCGGGCCTAAAGTATGCAGCTGACTAAACATTGTAGTGTCATTATCCAAGCTGAGCAAAGTGGAAACTGTAAGCAAATAGGACAAAATTGTGACAAGCAAATTAGGTTGTGAAATTCTCTGGTTTTCTGTTCTCAAATGGTGTGACACAGGACAGGATTTTTTAAAAAATATTATTTTTGTCTTGACAGTGTCCCCTTTTATGTTGTATTTCAGTCTTTCTCCTTTTTTCTTATCAACTTCCTGTGTTTTCCTTTATTTTACCCTTCACCTAGTTGTAGTTTTGCGAGTGAGAATATTGGATACCATGCAAACCTTAAAACTGCGCTTCACAAGTTTGCTGAACTTGCCAACCTGTATTCTAGATATATGATGATCGTGGGGTCTGCAGTAATTTATGGTTCAGAAATAATGAAGTTTTGGGCTAGTCATAGGTTCATGCAGGTAGTTTTCATCACATGCATAATGTCCCAAACCATACTTACGCAGACGGTAACCAAACACACTAACTTCATGGGGTTTTTTAGAAGATAAAAAATAAATAGGTAATGTTACTACTGTTGCACATGAACAGTAGCACTACAGTATATCTCAACATGAAAGCTTATTTTATTATCACTTAAGGAAGTCATTACCCTTTTATGAGTGCTTACATGCTGCTTTACAAATATGTCACCACGGTTACATTATGAAAGCAGCATTATATTTGCTAGTGGCATTCTATAAAGCAAGGAAAGTAGTTTGAAAGTAACTTTAAAAAAATGTTCTTATGCTTTCTACCCAGATAATATTTCGCCACATTCATGTTAGCTTTGTTGGGTTGTGAATGTGTGGTTTTCATTTGTTAAATATAAACTAGCACATGGAAATTATTACAATCTTAGCAAGCCAGTATGACCATGATTTAATTATGCATATTAGAAAATTAGCTGGATCATCTTTATTAGAAGAGGTTTTATACTGGTATAAAGGAAAGCTCACTCTTGGCAGCAGTTGTGCATTCATCTTGTTACCTTGTGTGGGGAAGTACCAATGCCCACAATGAATTGAATGCCATGGGGCCGATCCCTGTGTTTGAACAGCATATAGTTGACATTATTTCATGTTGGAAAGCAGTAAGCAGTTTTTGATAAATTTAAATTATATCCTTATATTATTACATCACTTTAGTACATACAAAGGGTCAATCTAAGATATCCATACCTTATCTAGCTTTCAGGAAAAGATGTTAATACCTCTTGAGTTGTTATTAATGAGTCATTGTGCTTCATGGATTATTCTGCAAAGAGCAGTTCAGTGAAAGTTCTTAAGGAAGTGAACTATTAGTTTCCTAACTGATTTGTCAGTGGCTTGCAGAAGACTGAGAGGCTAATCCTGCAATGATAAGAACAGATTTCGCTGGCAGAAAACAGTCTGTTTCATAGGTTGCAGCTAGTTTGCTGATTTTTTTCCATTCTGTAATTTGTGAGAGCCATAATGTAAATGGTACTGGATTTAACAGTGTCTAAGATTTCCTGTGAAATTTAAAAGTTAATAATGTGCATATGTTTGTCTATATATAACATCTTTGATTTATAAAAACAAGAAACTCTAGAAATTACAGCATATGCTGTAGTTAATAAAACATCCAAATACTTATCCTTACATATAAAATAATACAGTGTAAATGATGAAGCTATTCTGAGTTCCTGAAATCTGATGTGATTGCATACTGATGGCTGGCTAACTAACCACTTCCTTCATCAAAGAGCAAGATGAGTAACACTGTAGGCAGATTAAAAAATGAGTAATTGTCACTCTTAAAATAGCTGTATTTCAACTGAGGTTGATATTTTATTTTAAGTAGCATTTTTTATTTTAAAGCCGCTTGTTTTCAGATGATTGATGTAAGATATCATGTAGAGAGATCAAGTTTATCTGCTATTTCATATAAAAATAGAAGTTCCAATCCAACTGAAAATCCTTAAGCTTGAAGCTCATATCTTCTGACCAACTCAAAATTTTGTGGAAGTTTAGTGATGGATCGAAACTAACAGACTAAACCAAAACCCTGAATCTGAACCCTCCTGAATTGAGGAGATGTTTGGATCTAGCGAAATGCGAGCACCAAACCAACGCCTATGTCAGATAACTACAAATCTTCTCACACACAAATTTATAACGAGAGTTAACCTTTCAGGTAGGTCAGTGTGTTCATATCTTTGAATGTGTTTACGTTCTCATAGAAGCATATAACTTAGAGACGGAAAATACCATTAATTATTGATTTGCATAATCTTGTATCTCCAGTGAAATATTAATGTCAGTGCATGGTATTTCAGTAAGTTACAATACCCAGGTTAGCAATTTAGAATTTAACTCTCAATGCGTCCTTTCCAAAGGATTCAGAGTAGCAGCCATGTTAGTCTGTATTCGCAAAAAGAAAAGGAGTACTTGTGGCACCTTAGAGACTAACAAATTTGAGCATAAGCTTTCGTGAGCTCACAAAAGCTTATGCTCAAATAAATGTGTTAGTCTCTAAGGTGCCACAAGTACTCCTTTTCTTTTTCCAAAGGATGTCTTGCAGACTTCACTCAGAATGTAAATAAGGCGTACATGTAAACCCTTTCAGTACTTACAACTTCCATTGTGCAGTCACTGAGCTATCCCCAATAACTGACCTTGCTCTCAGTAGATGCCCTAAGGTCACAGGATTTCCCATACAGATTTTAGGCTGTGGATATATTAGGAAAGCCATGTCTTCTGCCCCTGCTAGGGTCACTTCCACAGCCTGCTGACATAAATGGAAAGACTCTTGACTTCAGTGAGCTATGGATCCAAGTCCCTGTTGGTTACAAATTGTCCTTCCCAATCAGCTGATTCCAAGAACAGGTTGAGCTAAAACTCACAGTTCCCTGACCCTTGTGAGTGTTTTCCTATTTAGAGAATGATGTGGACCTGAGTAAGGAATGCAGGATTGAGTCACATGTTTATTCCTTCATGACTTCAAATAAGGAGACCAATCAATTATAAATTTGGATTCAATCTTGTCTTCATGAGAGCTACAGGATCTAGATTTTCAGTGGAGTGGAGCTCTGAAAACAGGTCAGAGTCAGTCAGTGAGTGTAAACACAAAATCTAAAGCAAGAATAAGAGAAAAATTTTCCAAAGTAAGATGCATAAATTAATGCAATTCCAGATATCCTTAGGGTTCTGTAGCTAATTGTATAGGTTTTATAAGACTACTTCCTCTACTAATCAATATACAATTAGCAATTACCAGAGTAACTGCAATGTACAGTTTGGCATGGTATTTAGGTTAAGTTAACTCTTATGATACAAGACTAAAGTGGGAAATACAAAGATATCAGATGGAAATATTTAACATTTTCCCAGTGTTTTAAAGGTGAAAAAAAAATCACACACTTCTTCAGTGCTCCAATTGTAAAATTTAAAAGTACTTCTACGCTCTGTCATATATATATATATATATATATATATATATATAAAAATCTCCCTTCTCTTGGACTATGATCAGACCCTTCCATCTATGTCATTTTCCCTTCAGGGAACCACAGCCAAAATGCTATGGCTGCAGTCAGCATATGTGTTGTAATATATGTGAGGCTACAGAAAGCCATGCATGAGTGCGGGCTAAGGAAATGCCCTATTGTAATAGCTGTTTTATCCCTTTGTCTGACATACCTTTCCCTGCAACCTTCAATTCAGAATTGCAGCACTTTTTCCTCCTCATCTTTCAATTTCAGGGGAACCTTGAAAATGAGCTCAGCATTCTGCTTGAATTTCTTTCGCTCCTTAGGAATAGTTATGCTTGCCCAACTTATCCTGGGCTATTGAATTCCAGCAAACTCTATGATCCTGGCCACTTGTTCTTTTATGCTATTTATGCTCCTACATGATTGGCACAATGTAAAATTTATTTCCATGCATATGTATAACCTATAGGCATCAGTTCTGCACCTTAAAGAACAATTCAATCAGATTTGGGAGGGAAAAACCAATTTTTATTTGTTTCTATAATAACCTCTAAAAAAAACTATATTATGACTAATAAGCATTTTCTCCAAGATCTAACTGCCCATGCATTCAGCTCAACAAAACTTGTAAGATTATCTGTAATAGCACCATCTGGTTACTCGCAGCAATATTACATATAAACCATTGTGCAAATTTGGTAAATGTCAGTATTAAGTGATAATGGTTTACATTGGATGGATGATTATTCATCTGTGTGAAATGACTGCATGATCTCAGTCCCATTCTTGGTGCACAAATAGCCGTACAACAACCAAACCATATTCTTAATAGAAAGTATGGGTTGAATTAATATGGAGACAGTCACTGAATTGGGCTTCTCCCCAGCTCCACAATATATGCTGCCATGCCCAGTCTCTTTCAAGGACATTTATTTTCTTAATAGAAGCAAGTAAACAGAAAAACAGTCTTTTAACTTTCAGGTTTCAGCTCCATCCCTCTCAGGGGCCTCTGGTAGCTTCCCAATTCTGCCCTCTTTCTGGAACAGCAGCATCAGGGCTTTCTCCCTGAGCAGCTGGCTTGTGCTTCAGGGAGCCTATCACAGGAGTTAGCACCACACTGCTGCGGCTTTCCCTCCCCAGACACACCCTGTGCCAATCGGTTTTCTTTTTCCTGCTCATTAGAAGCCCTTTATAGGCTCAAGTGTAACTCAGCCCCCATTACTTGACTGGATTGGACTCACCTGTTCTGATCCAGGGGAGCTGAGCCTAGTCTATCTCCAAGGACCAGTTATCCTGTGGCAGGCCCCAATTCAAGAAATTACATAAGCACTTTATGCATGCCCTTATGTGCTTTCCTGAATTGGATCTTAAATTGCCATCTCACTTTAAGAGGTGGTCTCTCCAAGTAATCAGTCTCTCATACTGGTGAGACAGTGAAGCAAATGGTGTACTCCCTCCGCTTGTGCTATTCTTTTGTTAAGTGCAGTCATCTTTTCAGTGTTTCAGTCTGGCACCTTTTAAAGTACTAAATTTAATTTTAAAAACCCTAATTTTATTTAAATATTTACATACCCTAAACATAATTGCATAGCCCTTTTGAATAATTCATCTACTTTAATAGCATCTTTAAAAGTTTCTGCTCTTACTGTGCGTGTTTTGTTGCTTTTTATATATTGAAAAATGGTCATATAAAATTGTCAAGCAATTTATAATTGCTTTATATTTTAATTCCTCGTCTTCAAGACAGACACTTGCTCTACCAACTGTCCCAATATACTCAACCACACTTTACAACACCGAACAATCTTTGTGTCAAGAACGTCAAACAATTTCTTTCCCATGTTCTCCATTCTCAGTAAATATTCCTCTTTGGGGATTCTCCTCTTCCATTCATTAAAAATCATGACATAAGTATCCTGTATTGTCATGTTAACTAAATGGTTATAGATGCATTACCAAGCAATGTATGATTTATGGAAATGGGTAGTGTTGGTGGTAAATATCCTTTAAACATTCCTTTTTGTGGGGCCAAATGTCTGCATAAGTGTGGCTTCCACACATGCTGTAGTATTTCAATGACTGAAGCAGATTTTAGAAAACATATTTAAGTAACAGCAAGAAAGAACTTATTAAGTGAAAACAATACTGATGTTGCTGTAGTCTCGCCTGGGTGTATTCTCCATCTTATCTCTGCAATTGCTTCCTATCTTTGCGTGTGAGTTTCAGAGTGTCAACAGGATGTGAGGCACTGCATAGTGTCCTGCAGGAAGTGTGCCAACTTTAAATTTCCACTGGATATTGTTAGGATATAGATATTCAGACCTGTCTGTAAAGGCCTCTACTCTAAGAATTTAGGTGTATTCTTATCACTTGGCTAGTTAGAGGTATAAAAGAAAGAATCAAAATCACTGTCTGCCAGTGTAAGGGCCTTCTCTTACTGTGACAGTCTGAAGCCCTGTTCTCAGGCTAAGGCCTTTGGCTAAGCAACAGAGGCAGCCATAAACTGGGAAGCGACCAGTTACCTCCTCATATTCCAAACAAGTCACTATTGGGCTGTTAGGAATACAATCCTGTCCTGATAGTGCCTATCACCTCCAGAGAAAGGGAAGTGCCTAGAAAATGTAAAAGGAAACTTAGTTTGATAGCATCCTGTCTGGCAAGAACTCACTTATCAATAGCTGGGATGTGAAATCCTCACTTCTGTATTCTTTTGTCATTATAGTTCCCACTTTGCTATTGTTTGTCTGCATAATCTCTGTCTGGTTCTGTGACTGTTCCTGTCTGCTGTATAATTAATTTTTCTGGGTGTAAACTAATTAAGGTGGTGGGATATAATTGGTTACATAATCATGTTACAATATGTTAGGATTGGTTAGTTAAATTTCAGGAAAATGATTGGTTAAGGTATAGCTAAGCAGAACTCAAGTTTTACTATATAGTCTGCAGTCAATCAGGAAGTGGGTGGGTGGGTGGGGGGGAAAATGGGAACAGGAAATGGGAATGGGGAAATTGGAATCATGTTTGGCTAAGGGCAGGAATGGGAACAGGGACACAGGTGTAAGGCTCTGTGGTGTCAGAGGACACTAAGGAAGGAAACTGGAATCATGCTTGCTGGAAGTTCACCCCAATAAACATCAAATTGTTTGCACCTTTGGACTTCTCGCATGAACAGAGAGCAACAATACCCGAAGGACCAGGGAAGTAAGTGGGTGAAGGAATAAGCACCTGTCAAGGTTCCTTCCCCACTCTAAAGTCTAGGGTACAGATGTGGGGACCTGCATGAAAATGCCCTAAGCTTATTTTTACCAGCTTAGGTTAAAACTTCCCCAAGGCACAAACTATTTTATCTTTTGCCCTTGGACTTTATTGCTGCCACCACCAAGCGTCAAACAAATATATAACCGGGAAAGAGCCCGCTTGGAAACGTCTTTCCCCCCAAAATCCTCCCAAATCCTACACCCCCTTAAGGCTTAAAAATCCTCACCAATTTGCATAGGTGAACACAGACCCAAACCCTTGGATCTTAAGAACAATGAAAAAAGCAATCAGGTTCTTAAAAGAAGAATTTTAATTGAAGAAAAAAAGTAAAAGAATCACCTCTGTAAAATCAGGATGGTAAATACCTTACAGGGTAATCAGATTCAAAACATAGAGAATCCCTCTAGGCAAAACCTTAAGTTACAAAAAGACACAAAAACAGGAATATACATTCCATTCAGCACAGCTTATTTTATCAGCCATTTAAACAAAACAGAATCTAACGCATATCTAGCTAGATTATTTACTAAGTTCTAAGACTCCATTCCTTTTCTGTTCCCGGCAAAAGCATCACACAGACAGAGAGAGCCTTTGTTTCCTCCCCCCCAGCTTTGAAAGTATCTTGTCTCCTCATTGGTCACTTTGGTCAGGTGCCAGGGAGGTTATCCTAGCTTCTTAACCCTTTACAGCTGAAAGGGTTTTTCCTCTGGCCCGGAGGGATTTAAAGGTGTTTACCCTTCCCATTATATTTATGACAGCCCCCTAACAGATATTTTAAACCTTTATAACAAACATACAATTACCTCACAGGGCTGGATCTTCCCTCACCCTGAATCCACAAAGGTTCTCCTGAGGTTGTACAACCTTTTCCACTGAGCACCTTTGATTCTGTGAAGTTCCTCCCTTGAAGGGTATTCTGTAGTCATTTGCCACTGAAGTAAGCTTTGACAGCATGACTCCTCAGGATCATGATGAATGAGCGTGGAGGAGTTGCAGGGAGCCTTAAACAAAGTATAAAAAGAACCTCTGCCTCCTCATTGTTTCATTGGCACAGAGTGAAAATGAATGCAGGTTAAGTTGGAGAAGTACACTGTTATTAAATCTATGCATTGTGTTGCTTCCTGCCTAACTATCTGCACACTGTGTTTCTCTTTGTCCCATCAGTAATAGTCCCTCTTGGGAACACAGGCCCTCTGACTCCAGTTCCACTGATCATGATACACGCATTAAAAACAATGTGGGGGATAGTCTGCAGAGGAAATCTCTCAAACTTGGTTCTCTCCATGGGTTTTTCTGTGAGATGTACCCATTCTACTACTGAAAAAAAGTTAGTTTTAAATTATTTTATTTCTATTTATTTCTCTTTGCAGCCTTCATTATAGCTCTGTAGGATGTAGTTTAGAGTGGGAAGAACCAGGCAGAGATGACTCAAGTTGTGTGCTATTTTGGCTGCTCTCACTCCAGCCCTGAATCAGTGAAAGGGTTTTTGGGGACAGTTCTCCTGAATATATACAGTTAACTTGACAAGGACACAGACCATTAGAAGTATACTGAATCAATGCTGATATTCTGGAAAAATAGATGAGATCAGTGAAGTAAGCCCCTTGAGGTAAGCCTCCTTGAAGCCACAGGTGAAAACAGGAGGATGGGGAGTAGGGAGGGAAGCACATTTTAATGGGCTTCCTGGACCTGTTAGAAGTGCCAGCATACATTTCACTGCTGGAAATAAAGATGGTAGCTAGCTACATCTAGAGGCAGGACACATTCTGATATGAGAGGGACAATCTGACCCATACGTTAAATTAGATTAATTCTCTACCTATTTTTCTTCACTTTTCTTATTTATTTATAACGTAAGTTTGCTTGGTGGTAATTGCAGTGAGGTATAGGGCCACAATTTAGAGGTTACAAAATCTTATCCAGTCTCTCATCATCCTGTGCCTGCTCACTGCTATATACCTCCATTCTCTCTATGTTAAGTTTCTGTTCCTTATTTTAGCTAGCTTTGCTCCAAGTTTGTCATCTTGAAATATAAAATAATTTGTATTCTCAAAGGTAGCCCAGTAAGATTTTTATGTACTCCTCTAAAGCCACTTTCTAATTCTGACAACTATTGAGCAATAATAAAGAAGTAAATACACATTTTAATAAGCCATTACCAGCTTCCAGATATCATTTTGTTTATTATAATGTTACAGCTCGGATCAAAGCAAGCAGCTGTTTCAGAATTTTTAGTGTAAAAGTAAATTGGAAGGATTCACAGAATTAATTACTAAATAACTGCATATTCACTAGAAAAATACAGCAAGACTATCCACAGGCCTATGGAGTTCCTGTCAGAATCAGCGTAGATGTAGGCAAACACAATCCTCATATTCAGATTTCTCATCACACATCTAAGTTACTGATAACGGCCATTCTGGGTCAGACCAATAGTTTATCTAGCCCCGTATCCTGTTTTCTGACAGTACCCAGTGCCAGATGCTTAAGAGCGAACAAACAGAACAGGGAAATTAACCAAGTGTTTTAAGCCATATTTGTAGTCAAAGGTTAGGGACACCCAGAGCATGGGGGTAAATCCCTGACCAGCTTAGCTAATAGCCAGTAATGAATCAATCTATCCTCTGTGAACGTATCTAATTTAGGTAGAATTGTAGGTTGAAAGCACATGTATGTTATATTACCCATACCCCAGGCTTTTTTCCTCCTGCCACAAACCGTACCTTAATAGAGGTTGAACTACACCATGGGCAGCTTTAGTATGTGTTCATGGGTTCATTTGCACCTGCTCAAATCATGAAACCCATGTTTCAAAACTAAGCAAACATATACTTCTTTCAGCCTGTTGCAGAGGGGAGGCTTTGAGGGCTGAGCGTGACTGGAAAGTGAGCCCATCCTGCACTCACCTAGCAACAGTGGTTCCTGTTCTGTGAGGCTGGGCCGGGCTCCCCACTCTGGGCATTGCAACCTGTTGTCTGGAGTAGCAGTGCCACTCAGGTTTAGGCCATGTGCCCCTCCATCCCCATACACCAGGTCATAATGCCTGGAGCAGGGAGGTAGGCCCAGTCCTGTGGGACAGAAGCTGCTGCTGCAAGGTGTAAGTTGAGTGGGCGCTCTCTCTCCACCCCACACACAGTGGCTCTCCTCAGCACATGGCCAACATTAGGGCTGCAGTGTCAGGGTGGAGGTATTGCGGTGGGTGATTGGTGCCCCCTTAGAATCATAGAAAATAAGGGTTGGAAGAGACCTCAGGAGGTCAGCTTGTCCAACCCAAACTAAATCATCCCAGCCAGGGCTTTGTCAAGCTGGGCCTTAAGAACCTCTAAGGATGGAGATTCTGAGGTGAGGCTGACCGGTCTGTAGTTCCCTGGGTTCTCCTTCTTCCCTTTCTTAAAGATGGGCACTATATTTGTCTTTTTCAAATTGTCTGGGACCTCCCCCAATTGCCACAAGTTTTCAAAGATAATGGCCAATGGCTCTGCAATCACATCAGCCAACTCCGTCAGCACCCTCGGATGCATTGCATCCAGCCCCATGGACTTGTGCATGTCCAGATTTTCTAAGTAGTCCTTAACCTGTTCTTTCACCACTGAGGGCTGCTCACTGCCTCCCCGTACTGTGCTGCCAAGTGCAGCAGTCTGGGAGCTGATCTTGTCTGTGAAGACTGAGGCAAAAAAAGCATTGAGTACTTCAGCTTTTTCCATATCATCTGTCACTATATCGCCTCCCCTATTCAATAAGGGTCCCACACTTTCCCTGACCACCTTCTTGTTCCTAACATACCTGTAGAAACACTTCTTATTACCCATCACATCCCTTGCTAGCTGCAACTCCAGTTGTGCTTTGGCCTTCCTGATTACAGCCCTGCATGCTCAAGAAATATTTTTATACTCCTTCCTAGTCATCTCTCCAAGTTTCCACTTCTTGTAAGCTTCCTTTTTGTGTTTAAGCTCACCAAGATTCCTCTGTTAAGCCAGCCTGGTTGCCTGCCATATTTACTATACTTTCTGCATATTGGGATGGTTTGTTCCTGTGCCCTCCATAAGGCTTATTTAAAGTACAGCCAGCTCTCCTTTGGCAGTTTAGTATCATGTACCCATCAAATCAGGAGGCTACATCTGCCCCTCTACTAGACTCAGTAGATCAAATTCAACTCATTTAAACCAGCGTAAATCGGAAATAATGGCAATGAATAAACCAGTGTAAGTGAGAAAATAATAACTGTCCACCTCACTTCACCTGAGGAGTCTCTTCTCATAATTTGTTGTACTCTACCTGTAGCCTGATCTGTCTTCCTTCCTTTAGTACAAATGCTGTACCCATCTGGAGATTGTCACCCTTAAGCTAAACTGCCTGTTTGGAGGCTGATGCTAGGGATTTAATTGTGTTAGTTTCTACAGCTTTAGCTACAGGTTCTGTAGCTGGGGATATAACAGATTCACCTCCTCTGAAGATCAGGCACAGAGAGGAAATGCATAATACATAATCCTTGTCTATACCTGTTTTTCCCCATCACCTCTAAACTCCTATTACTAAATAGACCAATTTTTCTCAATAATGATCAAGACTATAAATAGTTTCCTATTGTATGATATCTTTCGTACCAATATACATTCAGCCATCTAGACTATTTGAGGGCATTCATTATATTTAGAACTTTGTATATTGATTCCTGTACTCCAACAGTCAAAGAAACTGACAGATAGCAACATATACATGTAACAATAATAATAAATAATCAGAATTAATAATAAATAATAAAAAGCCTGTGTTTATATTCATGAAGGCAAGTCCAAAAAAGTGTGTGCTGTACTTGGAGCAGGAGGTGCTGAGGTTTTTGATGGTTCACAGTTCCTATGGGAGTTCATTCGACAGGCAGGGACCAGCTCCCCAAAAGGCATTCCATCTGGCATAGACAAGGTATGTCCTTGGAGTTGACAGCTCCATTGTGCCTAAGAAGTGGAGCTGTTGACCACAATCCTCATCTTGAAGGTTTAGGAAATTTATTTTAAAGAGATTCTGAGCCCAGGCCATTGAGTGCTTTGAAGATAGATACCAAGACCTTGAACTTGGCTTGATAGTCTACAGAAAGCAGAAGATGGGTTTAGTGTGCTCATGGAAGCCCATAGTGCTGAGGATTTGTGCCCTGGTGTTCTTTAGTAATTGAAGTTTTCTGAAGGCTGATGGCTTCCTGCTCAGGTATATTTCATTGCTGTAGTCTAGATGGATGGTGATGAAGGTATGCATAACTGTCCTCATCTGCCAAGATGGGATAGAGTCTTTCTAGCTATCTGGATATGGTAGAAAGCATTACATGTGGATGTTGCTGTGTGAGAGCTTAATGTCAATGAGAAGTTCAGGAACACTCCTGAACTACAGACTTATTTAACCAGTTGTTGGTCTGCTGTCAACCAAAAGAGACGGCAGGGTGGCTGCAAACCCTTCAAAGTGCTTTCCTCTGCCCATCAGCATTACTTCTGTCTTGCTTAGGTTCAGCTTCAACCAACTGCTGTTCATCCATGGGTTGATCTCATCTAAGAAATGGGCCATTTTGTTAATAGTGGTATGTTCATATGTGCTGAAGAATAGGTAAATTGTGCGTCATTGGCATATTGTTGCCATAATTCCATGTCATCATACCTGTTCTCCTAGTAGCGCCATGTAAATTTTGAATAAGAGTTGAGGAAGAATTGCTCCTTACAGAACTCTACAAGTAGGGGGTCTGTGGCAGAAGTTCAGTTTCCCACCACTGTTCTTGGGGTGCATCCCTCCAGGAAGGACTCAGATCATTTTAGTGCATTCACCTGGACTTCTGCCACCTCTATCAGGCAGGACAGCAAGTATCTTATGAATTACAGTGTAAAATGCTGCAGAGAAGTCCAGGCGGATGAGAATGGATGTCTGATGTCCATTTATCAATAGCAAGAGATCATCCTTCAGTGCTACTGTGATAAGGTAAGACCATCTCTAGAAGCAGACTGTAGCATGGCAAGCGTGCCTGCCTCTGTTTCCCTTTGGAAAACAGTGGCAAATTCAAACCCTTGTACTAATTTTAATGTCACAGTCCCCTCAAAAGAAAAGAGTTTTTCTCAAAACCCCAGAGTAAAGCAAGGTTACAATACAGCAGATCTTCAGTCCTTTTCAAAGTCACTGTTTTCAGGCCACTCTCCCAACAATCATTTACCATGCTGTCCCAGTTCCTTTAGCTCCTGTTCCAGAGCTTCACTTTCCAGGCTTTCTACCTGAGAGTTTCAGACCTGCTTTTCTCCCATGAGTTTTGTCTTGTAGACCCAAATTAGGTCTCCCATGACAGACCTCCATGCAGTTTCACTCACCCAGGCGTCTCTGCCTGTGAATCCTACTCCTGTGCAGGGAATGTTCCTCCAGAACCAACTCCTTGTTCTGGGCTTGGATTCCTGCAGCCCTTCACTCAGGCCTGCTGCAGTGACACTTCCTGAAGTACTCCACTTCTCCAGGCTTCTGAGTGAGAGTCGTACCCTGCTCTAGGGATCCCCCCCGTCCACTCTCTCTCTGTGCCCTCTTCTTTTGGGATTAGTTTCTCCTAACTGGGCTGGTTCTTTCTAGGGGCTGCTGCACAAGCTCTCCTGTAACTTAGCAAGGGTTCCCCAGCTCTGGCCAGTCCTCACAACAAACTTCTGCTCTTCTCAACGGCTCTCGGTATCAGCTCACCTCTACTGCTCCTCCTTCTTGGATCTCTCCTTTCCTCCTCAGGTAGCTCTCTTCTGTCTCTGTCGATGCTTTCACGTAACTCTGACTCAGCAGGATCTCTCTCTATCCTAGGCCCAGGCGCTCTCCTTTAAGTCCAATTGAAGTGAGTTTGAGTCACCGGTGCACTGGCCCTCCTCCCTCTGAAAGGGCCAGTGACACCCTGTGATAGCTACCAAATGTGTTTCCATCCCATATTGTGTCCTTTTTTGTTCTTAAAACTGGTATCTAACTGCTCTGCTACTGGTAATAAGAGTTCACAAAATATGGCATTATTTAGGTAGATACTTGAAATGACAATACTCTGAATATGTTACATGAATGCATTCAGTATAGATTGATTATTTTTATTGATCACTGTAATAACAGACATATGGGTTGGAGATATTTAATACTATTTTATATATAGTGCACTGAATGTACAATAATGGGAATAGAATTTCAGGCTTAATCTTTCCTATTGTTTTTCAAGGACAGTTAATATTAATTTGTTTCTACAAAATAAATTTTGTTGACTAGCAACACAGCCTTCAAGTATCATTTTCTACCCAGAATTACATGTAAGGCAACAATGCTGCACACACTTACTAAACACTGGCTTAATTTGAAGTCTTTGCAGGCCTAAATGATTATTGCTTCCTCGTACTGCAGTATCCTAACGATGTAAAACAGAATAATCAAATGTTGAGCAAGGTGTAAGGTTTTCAAAAGTGCCCAGTTGACTTAGGAGTGCTGCGACTTGTGCTTCTAAATCACTAAGGGCTAGATTTTGGGAGTTAAGCATCTAAATACCTTTAAAGATCCAGCACTAAAGCCCTTTTGAAAGTATCGCCCCCTCATCTAGTTGATCATCCAAAAGGTCCCATTGCTTTAAAAAAGTTCATTTTCCCCCTTAGCATAGTTGGTGGAATTAAGTTTACCAGATTCTATAATATACTAGCTTCTCAAGCCACACAGATTTAGTTCAGTTGTTTGAAAAGGAGCTGGGAGATTATCTTGCTTTCTTCTTTTTTCCCCATATCCTCTACCAGATCTCTGATTTTGAGTGCAAACCTTGAGCCTGATTTTCAGAAATGTTGAGCAGCGATTTTATATCTTTAGTACATAGCATTGTAAGGAAGTATCCGTCAATTATGTGTTCTTCTGGATAGAAAATGGTTTTTAATCACTGTACAGTATTACTAGTCAATACAAAATTGGTTATATAAACAAAAAAAGTTTTAATCATCCTTGAAACAGCACAATGTTTTGTGAGGTATGAAAGTACTGTAGCCTGAGCTGAGACTTTATTTAATTCATCTGATTAATATGTTTAGCTATTTATGTTTACTGTGAATAACTTTTGGCCTGCATTGCCTCCAAATGTGTACTGGTACGGTATTGGAGGGTGATTCCTACAGTAAAAATATTTTGTTACATTATTATTAGTTATTACAGTAGAACTGTGCAAAAATATTTTCATCCAAAGGGTAGTGATAGGAAACTAACAAAATTTTACATTCCCTGTATTTGGGAAAAGTCCAAATATTATATGCTTTTTTCCCTTGACTTCAAATTTTCGCTTGTAAAAGTTAATGGCATATTTTATAGGCAAAAGAAACCTGTTGATTTTGGTCATGTTAAGTGTGTTTCAGAACAAAAAGTTATGATACTATCTTTGCAAAAAAAACCCTTAAATTATATGTTTGGACAAACTGAGTAAAAATTTAAAATTTGGCCTAGTGTCAAATTTTACCTTTTTCATTGTGAAATACAGTTTCAATCTGAATTGCAGAATCTGAGAAAATGGGAAATGGAGATGAAATTAGAGCTAGGATGATGCATAGATTCCAAGGCCAGAAGGGATGACCACTGTGATCATCTAGTCTGACCTCCTATATAACACTAGCCATTTAAGTTCCCAAAAATAATTCCTAGAGTGTATCTTTATTTAAAAATAATCAATAATGGAAAATTCACCATAACTCTTCATAAATTATTCCAATGGTTAATAACTCTCACTATTACAAATGTATGCTTTATTTCCAGTCTGAATTTGTCTAGCTTCAATTTCCAGCCATTAGATCATGTTATAAATTTCTCTGCTGGACTGAAGAGCCCATTATTAAATATTTCTTCCCCATGTAGATACTTATTAAATCACTGCTTAACCTTCTCTTTGTTAATCTAAATAGACTGAGTCTCTTGAGTCTACCACTCTCATGCATATTTTCTAATACTTTAATCATTCTTGTCACTCTTTTCTGAACCCTCTTCAATGTACCAACATTCTTCTTGAATTGTGGGCACCAGAACTGGACACAGTATTCCAGTAGAGGTCACACCAGTGCCAAATAAAGAAGTACAATTACCTCTCTACTCCTAGTCAAGACCCCCCCTGTTTATCCATTCCAGGATCACATTAGCTCTTTTGGCCACAGCATCACACTGGGAGCTCATGTTCAACTGATTACCCACCACAACCCTCACATTTTTTCCAGAGTCATTGCTTCCCAGGATAGATTCCCCACTTCTTTAAGTATGGCCTACATTCTTTGTTCCTAATAAATAATAAATGTCTGGCTCAAAGTGAGAGAGATAAGTGGTATGGTATGTGACAGGAAGATACTAGTAACATTAAAAGGCAAATTCTATAAAATGTGGTTTGTCCAGTTTTAATGTATGGTGCTGAGTGTTAGGTGAAAAAAAAACCCCAACAAAAAACAAAACCATGAGCAAATGATCTGTTCCATAGAAAAGCAAATGTAAAGATGGATGACGGATACCACATGAGGAATGTATACGTTCGCGATATGCTCAAAGTAACACCCATAAATGAAACAGAGGGGAGTGCAGGCTCAGATGGGTAGGTCATGTAAAGTGCAGTTCTGACAACTGTGTGGGTAAGAAAGTCCAACAGATAAAGACTGAATGAAAAAGACAGAGAGGTCGACCAAAGAAAAAGTGGTAGGATATCATAAAGGAAGACATGTTAGCTGTGGTGTGCTGGAGGTTATGGCATTGAACAAAACACTTTGGAGGGAGAGGACTCATGTAGTAGACCCCCATTTGATGGGATTAACTCAAGAAAAGAGATTGTGAAAAACAGTTCTTTTTGAAGAAAATTTCAGAATATGGGTCTAGGGAAAATTCATGAGTATTAAGAATTTCATGAAAATATCAGTTTGCATATGCAAAACTTCCTTTATTGAAAATTTGATAATTTTGCAAAGTTTCTTTGCAAAATATTTTATATTAAAGACCTGGGTTATCACTACAGTGGTCTAGTTTTATACCATTTTAGGTCCTTTGACTTCAGCAAAGCAACAACCTATGATTTTCTGAAGAGGTGAGTATATGCCTGCTGTTAGGTCTGCACATCAGCATTCAGAATGGTTTCAAGGATCTGCCATCGAAAAGTATGAATTTTATTACAGATAGGATCATCATCAACATCATAAGTCCTCAGGTTGATTTTGCAGACTTATACCACTTTCCATTATTGGAGACTATCACAGGGAGCATCACTCACTGGGGGCTGGCCCACCTCCTGGCAGGCTGGGGATTAACCAATGGCTGCCGTCCCCTGCTTGTGCACTGTCACTTTCTTTGCATCTGCCTGCAGCTCCTCTCGCACCCTCAGGAACTGTAGCATCCTCTTTGTGGCTTGGCCCTCCGGCCGTGTCACCATCCATGTTTCCCCCTTTCAGAGGTAATATCGCAGTCCAATAATCATGCCACTTCCCCAGTGGTGAGTGAGGGGGACCTGGGCCCACCCAATACTCCAGGTCTGAACCTAGGGACCCTGTTGATGGCAGCCTCATGCTGCTCTCCTTGGAACTGCTCACCATTTTTCCCTAGGCTCTTCCCTGTGGCCCCTGCACCTACTTCACCCTTTACTGTGGGCCTTCAGGCACCATGCTGGCCATGGTGCTAGTACTCCTTCCACCTCCTGGGAGCTCAGCCTTTACTCCGTGAGCTCCTGGAAGTTCCTGACCCTGCTCTGCACTGTAGTTCCTCTTACCTGAACCTGCTGGGCCCAGATTGGTTGCTCCCTGCACTTCCCCCCGATTGGCTGCACCTCACACAGCATCTCTGGGCCACTTAGAGGACTCACCTCCACTGCTCCATGCTGAGGTTAACCATTTCTGCACCTCTGTGGGGCAGACACCCCATCACAGAGAACTTCTGCTTCTGATCCCCATCTCTGTGAAAAGTCCTGTTTGGAAGGTCAATATTTACACACACACAAATAGTTTCAGTTCTTTCCAGAAAGCTATTCAGTTTAATTTTTACTGTAAAGTGGAGACCTTTGGCTTTCTAATTTTAACTGGCAGAAATCCATTTTGTGTTTTTGTACATGTGCCAAAACATATTTTAACAACCTTGATATACTTCAGGATAAATGTTTTTTTAAAAACACATTAAGATCTCAGTAATTGTTGGTCACACCAAAAATGTAAAATAATCTAAGTAACAAGACTTAATAGACTTACTTAGAAGTCTTCCAACACTCACTATTTTTGTGATAACTTCTAGACTGACAAAAGGGTTTAGGTTTCAAAATTTTGGGGTTCAAATTACTGAAATAATTCAAGCTGAGCGTGAAGGTTTTCCAGGTAGATTTCATGTTCAGGGTTTTTGATTGCTCTGAGAATACAAGATATACCATTTTTTTTCAACTGTCCATGTCAAATACAAGCTTAAAAGCTGTAAAAATAGTTTGCAAGCAATGCCGTCATGATTATAAGAATGTAGTCAGGCCAGTCATTTCATTTTCAGTAAGAATGCATTTACAGCCTGGATATAGATATCCCAGGCAGTTAACAGCATTTAGTTGGATGTTCAATGCTGTAGCAGTTTGAAAAAGTGCTATGTAAAACTTCACATAATATCAGCAAAAATTACTTTTATTAATTCATAGAATGTTACATTATTTTAGAAACCTACAGATTGTGAATATCTTACTTACACTCATGAGCAGTTTTTCACAGGAGTCATCTGACTGGCAAAGGCAATGTGATTTTTTTTTGTAAATCCCAGTTGTTCTGAAACAAATAAGCATTCACTGATAGTGCTTGCAGTTCACTTTGACATTATTTTAATAGCCTAAAATGTTAGTAATATATGGAAATAAATTTATTTACCGTTGTGACTTTTAGGATGCAATATCTCTTTCATTACTCAAATTGGAGGGTGGATACTTATACATTATGCATCAAAATATGAAGCTCAATAGCCACTGAGCTAGGATCCAGATTTCAGGACTGAGGTAAAATTGTTGGTAGGGTTTGGCATCCTATTCAATGGTGCTGAAATCTCATGAGATGTTGTCTGGAGACTTTGATTACATCTGAGGTAGAAGCAGAAAATGGAACCCAACCTGGAACTGAAACAATAAGGACAGTTTCAGTTCCTGGGATTGAAATATGACCACCCCCTCAGATGAAATTCAAGAATGTTCATACATAATGTTTCAGGTTTCTCCCACATTAGATACGCTTGCAAATATATATAGTAATACATAAGGCCTTGTCGGCATGATAAAAATTAATAATAATATGCTGCCTATTGTTTATACTAGAATTAAATACATTACTATTTTAATTGTTAATTCAAAAAACTTTTTGTAGAAATCATTTATTTGTATTTCTCTTAATACTTCTATATACTACTTTTTTGGCAGTGTAGCCTCCAGTCAGTAAGATTAAGGTACTAATACATTTCAAACTATGTAAAAGCACTTGTAGGGCAATTAAGAATTAATGTGATCCTGACTAAGCTCATGAAAGATCCTTTGAGTCATAAAGTAGCTCGTATATATCCAACAGTTAAGTACTGTATATTAAAGTTCAAAAACATCAAAAGTTTTATTTCTGGAACTAAAAATTAATTTGGGGAATCAGTGAACTACTGGCTGTAATGACTGATACAATATTGGAGGTCAGCCTTAATAGATCAGTTTTTCCTGGTATTTTCATCAGCCATGGTGATGCCTCTTAATACATTCTGGATTTGAAGGGGGAATGGGGGTGTTTCTTTTTTCCCCCCCTAACAGGAGAAGACAAAACTCTTTAGTAAACCCATCTCTGTAACAGTCCACCTATAAGAGTAGTCTACTGAACTAACAGTTTTTAAGTATTTTTCATTGATCGTTGGTGGGATGGTCACTTAATGATTAAATTAAATTGAACCAGAGCTGTGGTAACAACAATAACCAGCCTTAAGTCAGTCCCCCGTTTCAGATTTACAGAGCATCCAGGTGGAGTTCATTACAACGAATCACCCAGCATGATCCTCTTGACAGCACATTACAAAAACAGTCTAAATTAGGGTTGGTTGTATTGCTAAGCTTGTTTCCTGTTCAAAACGTGAGGGCCCCCTTCCTCTCGCCCAAATCCACTTTATCTACAGTGTATTTTCCATCGAGGGAGGTCTCTCTTGCTGTTTGCTGCTGCATTTGTACACCATCTGAAATATTTATGAATTTGAATGTTGAAGCATTACATGTTTCAGATGAGGATTTCACAGGTGCATGTCCTTGGTTTGCAAATTCATAACTGAGAATTTAACTAACAAATGTTTAGTCTTTTTTTTTTTAAATGGGCTTCCATGTGCGGGGTGCTGGGTTGGAGTTGCAATATCTTGTCCATCTCTCTCCTGACAAGCAGGGCTGGGAGACTTGTGGTGGCATTGCACAGTGTATGAAGTGGGGTAAAACTGAGGAATTTATTATGTTGCGCTGAAGGGCCAGTCTGCCTGTTGGCTTACCCAAACAACATATACACAGTAGTGTATGACATTAAAGGCTTCCACAGGGATATGGAGTCCCCAGGAAAGTAATCATAGAGTTTAAATAAGGTCTGAATATTTATAATCCAATTAAAAGGTCACTTAACTCTGGGACTGTCCTTGGAAATCAGCTGGATAAATATTATTTAAATTAATAATCAAGGATTCAATGGAAATGTTCAAATGACATAGTGATAGTTTTTAGTGTAACGCAATCTAATCTAATCGGACAGGCTAATCAAAGGGATAGCTTCCCACTCTGAACTCTTAATTTTAAGAACAAATGGGTACTAGGCCGGGATGAAGTGCAATTCCTATATCTGTAAGGGATTAATGTTTTGTCATCATAAATATTGCTCACATGTTACTAGAATTAATATTCAACTTTGTCTTTAGGGCATCTGAAAGATGTTTAGAAAAAAAAATTGTGTGCTATTGACTTCATGGAACTATCCTGGTTCACCCCAGCTGGGGAAGTCAGAGAGAGTGAGTATGTGTGTAACAGTTCTTTTATACTTTGTAGCCACCAGTATTCCTACCTCGTCTACCATATGTAACCCTTTCTCCTGTTTTTGGCTCAAATTAGTTTTCTTTACTAACAATCTTTGCATTATCCTACAACATACAATTTATAAAAATACAGCAACCAAGGAATGTACTTGACATTTTGAACAACATACAGTTAGAAATGCTACAGAATTCCATATCAGTTTGCATTTAAAAAAAAAATCTGCTTTTAAAAGCAGGATTTGGATATGAAATTCAGAAATACTGTATGAAAATGCTTAGTTTTAGGTACAGGAAATCCCAGAATGGAATCCTACATGCCAAACAGTGTACAAGAAATTCATTTGCAGTCTGTAGGCTCATTAAAATCCATTTTATAATTCACACTTTAAAAGGTACACAGTATTTCATAGAGGACAGCTCTTCTCCAGCAGATTTTATCCCTATTTCAGCTTACTGGCTTTGTGGAAGGCTTAGCTATAAGTGCAGCATGTGAAGATGGCCTTTTTTCTGATGGCCATTCATTTGGGGTGCTTCATGTTTATCAAGAAAATGGCAGCATCTGCAAAGCTTAAGCATCACATTTTAATTTACATTGCTGGTGAATTTTAGCATTCTGACCAGACTGGTTTGATTTTTTCCCCCCTTGTTTCTGTTCCCTTCCCATCTCATTTCTCTGTCTCAGACCCTGATAAGATGATTCCATCCAAGCCACCCTTCCCAGATCCTCTGAGTAGCTTGCACCCTGATCCACTACTTTCTTGTTGCCTCTTGATAGCTGCCTTTCCCCCCCCCCACCTCCCTCAGTTAGAACAGACACTCCTGGCAGCTAACTAACAGGTGAAAGTTGGCAGGAGTCAAGGCAGATCATCCACTGATGCCTGGGAACAAACAGGCAGTCCATCGACCATGGAAGGAGAAAGAAAATAGGGGCCTTCATTCTTGTCCACACTGAGAAATGCATCTGTTGCTCACAACAGATGTCAACATTGGGTGCAGCTGAATGGGTGCTAAATTGGTTACTTGCAAGACTACACAGGACCAAACCACGTGGAGCAATGTTAAAAGCAGTATGAACCAGACTTTCTGTAACAGAGCTCAGTTACAGTTTGTGACATGGTACTGAATGTGATTTGGTTTTGTCTAGTCTTGTAATTAAACCATGTTAGCACCAACTGAACTGCAAGCAATGTCTCCTACTAAGCAACTTTTTAGTCACCTGATTCCGCCTCTGTCCTTTTCCTCTGCTGGCAGTCTACTGGCAGCAGTGTTGCTGGGCCACTTCTGCTGTGGCCTCTTTTTGTCTCTCCAGTCTCTGTTCTGTCAGTCACTTTCCTTTGCAACTTTACAAAGCCCATGTTTCCAAGAGTGACCTGTGATCCAGTCCTGGCCGTCTAAATCATTATGTCCAGGGGAGAGGTCACCCAATAAAGAGCAAGTAGACTCATCACACTAGTAAAGCTATGCAAATACAAAATATCAACTTTTATCCTAAACGTTTCCAAATTCTCCGTATTCATGGTGTGCTTCAGAGGGTAGCTAGACCTAACATATTCCTGGCTGCATCTTTTGGACATTGTCTATTGTAGGTGAGTCAATGAGTAAACTAATTGGATGCCCATACATATTCTTTTAATTGCCTGTGCTTCTATCGGGTGCTATGGTTTCATAGCAGCTGATTGTAAGCTGGATGTGTCAACTAATTTTCTTAAGGTAAAGGTGCCAAGCAAATGTGAGTTCAGCTGGGCAGAAATATATATATATAATATGCATGCTATTTCATCCATGATGATAAGTTTTGGTGGCAGAAGTCTTAACTTGATGATTTGTATACACTTAGGATAGCCTGTGCATGATATTGCAGAGTTCATGGGAATAAATGTGAGCAAAAGAAGGTATAATATAGGAAAAATAAAGACTATTGGGTTGTTCAAGGTGTTGAAACATGGTATCATTATGGACTGGTAATCTATGTTAGGGTAAGACCGTCAGATAACACTAGGAAACAAGATCAATGACAAGTGAATCAAAGCCATGGTGTTGCCCTTTATATGAAACACAAATTTAGCACATGTTGAGCATCCTGGTCATGCCTAAGAAGCAGGCCAATTAGATGTGTGTGTGTGTATGAGAACACCCACAATTACATTAGATAGGATGCATTTTTGAAGGATTTTTGATCTTGTTCCATAACCCAGCCACTTAGTGATAGGGAAAAAATTCCCTTATGGACAGACAGACTGTTTCATAACAGTCCACTATAGGCTTTTTTGATGTATTAAGCCCTAGTCACTACCAGAGACAGGATTTTGAACTAGGACTGTTAGTCTGATCAGTATGGCAATTCCTAAATTCCTCTGTAAAATTATTTTCCTCTCTAGAGAGGATTACTTGGCTCTTCAAGATTTTTTCCAAAAGTGCAGGTGGTCTAGTCATTCATTTTAGAAGAACACAGATTACTGCTCCTTAAAGCTTGTTCACTCAATGGGGCTAAATACATATCCACAAGAGATGAGAGTTGTACTGAGTCAGAAAAATCTCGGAAGGACCAAAAGACCAAAATACACATATTTTCAAGTTCCTGACATCTGGCACTTAAGATGAAATGGAAATATTAAAAAAATTTTTGAAAGATGCTTGTTTCTAAAGTTTGATTCAAATAATTATATATTAGTATCTACCAGCATAATTAACATAGCAATAAAGCACAGAACTTTCAGTAGAACATCCAATTTGACAAACAAAAATATTCTTAAAATAAGGTTCCATTAGATCACATGTTAGATATGATGACTCATTTTGAAATAGCTTGTATATGTAACATAAGGAAGGGTTGTTTTTTTTCCTATAGTGCACAAGGGAGCACAGAGAGCACATTAAGCAGCTGTAACTCAAATAAAAATACACTATATAATTAGTTATCAAGATCTATGTGGATGGTTTTCAGAATGTAAAGATATATGATGTTAACCACCTAATAAAAAGGTGTGGGTTGGTAGGAATCACTCTTTATTCATCATATCATTAACTCTTCAATCCTAATTGTTTGTCTTAAGCCAAAAAAATAAAGAATCAAATTCATTACAATGGATTAACCTTTATCTTTAAGTGCTCTCCTGCATGATATAGCATATATGTGGCAAAATACTGGTTGGCCCTAAAACATACAGTGGGTGCTTTAGACACTTGTACTGATTCAATTTGTTCTTGTGCTATAGATTCTGCTTACCAAAGATCAATGTTGAATTTTATCGTGTGTGTATATATATAAAAATGAAAATTTATTTAGTACAAAAACTGGATTGTTTATATGCGCAAGTTAATCTTTGTCTTGCTTATTCAATTGGAAACAGAAGCTTGTATGTGCAGTGAGCACTTGATCTCTCTATTCCTAAGAGATCCACTCCATCACAGGAGTGGAGATGAGCATATTCAAAATCTACCACAATTAGAAATCAGAGTTTGGATTTTTATTCAATCCCAAAGAGTGGCCTGGATTGAAATTTGATTCTGGCATTTGACTCAGCATGATCGAAATCGCCAGAGAACATCTTTTCATATGAGATTTCCATTTTTTGTCACCGCAGCTTGCCTCTGCCCCTATGGCAGGAACTACCCCCATCTAAACTGGGATTCTTAGAGGGGGAGCATAGGTCCTACTTTCTTCAGGGAGGCAGCATCTGGCAGCTTTCCTTAATAGAGTCATAGATTTTAAGGCCAGGAGGGACCATTATGACCATCTAGACTGACGTCCTGTATAACAGAGCACAGAACCTCACCCAGTAATTCCTGCATGTTGTATTAACTTTGATGGAATAAATGAGTGCAAAGGGTTCAAAGGGACCCTGTCACCGTCCAATGTTAAACAGTTTTAAACAGGGTTTGGTATACAGGAGTTCAGCCTGCTTAATTCCATAGGAAGCACATCTTTAAAAAAATCTTTTAAACATTTGATTAAAGATGTAGAAAAGCAGAAGAGCATTTGAAATGTAAAGTATTAAGTAAGGCCTTCATTTTAACAACATCCCTTGTTCCTTTTCCAGTTTAGTATTTAGAAGAGAAAAACATAGTTTGACAATCTTTTAGATAGTGATAACTCCTTTTTGGATAAAAGAAAAGTTGGTTGAGATGGGCTGGAGCTCTTGTTATTGCTATTGTTAAAGACTGATCTGGTTTTCTAGAAGACAAAAAGACAAACACCCACGAGGCGAGAGAAAAGAGCAGCAAAGGGAAAAAATAAACCCTGTGTCTTTGATGCTGACTTTCACTTGCAACTTTACTCTTGGAGAAAGTCAGGCACAGAACATGGTCTTATCAGACACTAGAAAATCTGGCAAAATTGTACCAGCATCGAGGTATTTAGAGACATTGCTTTTAGCTGCCTTTTTGGCAACAGGCAGTGTTCCAAAATACACAGTTTTCTAGTTAAGCCAGATTCTTGTTAAACAAAAGGAAAAAGGAGTAGGATAGGAAGGAGAAGAAAGAAAGTGGCTAGGCACGTGTCAAATGACAGTTGTTGTTCCTGCTTGGTAAAGAACTGTACAAATCCCGTTATTCTGATTACCATATGTCAAGGTTCCTTCCCCACTCTGAACTCTAGGGTACAGATGTGGGGACCTGCATGAAAGACCCCCTAAGCTTATTCTTACCCGCTTCAGTTAAAAACTTCTCCAAGGTACAAGCTTTGCCGTGTCCTTGAACAGCATGCTGCCACCACCAAGCGTTTTAAACAAAGAACAGGGAAAGAGACCACTTGGAGACATCTTCCCCCAAAATGTCCCCCCCAAGCCCTACACCCCCTTTCCTGGGGAAAGCTTGATAAGAATCCTCACCAATTTGTACAGGTGAACACAGACCCAAACCCTTGAATCTTAGGAACAATGAAAAAAAATCAGGTTCTTAAAAGAAGAATTTTAATTAAAGAAAAGGTAAAAGAATCACCTCTGGAAAATCAGGATGGTAAACACCTTACAGGGTAATCAGATTCAAACAGAGAATCCCTCTAGGCAAAACCTTAATATACATTCCCTCCAGCACAGCTTATTTTACAAGCCATTAAACAAAAGAATCTAATGCATGTTCTAGCTAGCTTACTTACTAACTGTACAGGAGTTGTAAGGCTTACGTTCCTGATCTGTTCCCAGCAAAAGCATCACACAGACAGCCCAAATCCTTTGTTTCTGCCCCCCCCTCCAGATTTGAAAATATCTTGTCCCCTCATTGGTCATTTTGGGTCAAGTGCCAGCCAGGTTACCTTAGCCTCTTAACCCTTTACAGGTGAAAGGGTTTTGCCTCTGGCCAGGAGGGATTTTATAGCACTGTATACAGAAAGGTGGTTACCCTGCCCTTATTTATGACACCATATAATGCCTGATACCCACCATGCTGGTTTCATTCACCTGTTAGGTCTTGTCTTTCAGATTGTAAGATTATTGGGGCAGGGATGTTCTGTATGTTTGCAGAATGCCATGCACAATGTGCTTACACTATTTTTTTACCACCGTGTAAATGTTAAATAGTAAAAGGGCAAGTTAGAGAACAGAACGATTAAGGTGGAAAAAGGAAAATAGGAATGGCAGAGCATAACTCAAATAAGTAAAAACTTGTATTCTACTAACACATAAGTATATGTAAGGCTATGATTTTGTCATGGATATTTTTAGTAAAAAAGTCATGGACAGGTCACAGGCAATAAAGGAAAATTCATGGAAGCCCATGACCTGTCCCTGACTTTTACTAAAAATATCCAGGATAAAAAAGCCACATGGCTGGGAGTTCCAGCCCTCCCGCACACCTGTGGCTGGGAGCTGCAGGGTCCTCCTGCTCTACCAGGGAGCCACGGAAATCTCCCTGTGACCGGAGGTGGCAGCTGGGGAGCTGTGGGGATCCTTCTGCCACTGGCGGTGGCTAGGGACCTTGGGGATCCCCTATGTCTGGGAAGCTGTGGGGATCCCTCTGTGGCCAGCAGTGGCTGGGGCACTTGGGGGTCCCTCATGCCGCCGACAGTGTCTGGGAAGCTGCAGGAATCCCCCTGTGGCTGGTGGCTGTGGGGGGTCCCCCCTGCCACTGGAAGTTTGGGGGCACCACTGCAAGTCTGGGGGCACCACTGCCTTAGGCAGCAAGGGTATTTCACCGCTCCCTGCCACTATGGGAGGCTGTGGGATCCTGCAGCTCCCAGGGCTGAAGTCCTGGAGGTTTTGGAAGTCGTGGATTCTGTAACTTCTGTGACTAAATCGTAGCCTTAAGTACATGTGCATGTACACACAAACATCCAATATGCATGGACACAGAAATGAATTGTTTTTGGACTTTTTGTATCTAGTTGAATCATAACTCAGGAAGACATATTTCTTAGGGGTAGTGTAGGAAAAAAAGATTCTCCTTTCATTAAACTTCTGACACTAGGATAATAAAATGTACTACTGATGCAAGAAGATAAAAGGATAGGATAGAACAGATTAGCATACACTGTTAGGGATTAGATATAGAATTGCACCTGTAATGGACCTAACCTATCATGAAAGATTAGAAGAGATTACTTTAGACCATAAAGAACCAATTCAAATTATTACCACTGTACTTTGTTGATAAAGGTTTTCATCTCCATTTCTTTCCTCCTATTCCTCCTCCAACTTCTGTCTTTTTTTTACTATATAGAATTAATAACGATGCTAAAAAGTTAAAGAAAACAGGAGAAATATAGGCCTGGGAAAGAAAAAATTAAAGTGGAGTGAAGAAAAGGATGACTAGTGGATTTTTCAATGTCCTAAAAATTCTGAAAATATGAGGGGGAAAAAAATCAGTTTGGGTGAAATTGAAAACAAAACTTTTCAAACTTTCACTAAATTGAGAAATAAAAACTATACCTAATTTGGGGCCAAACCTAAAAACCAACATTCCATTTAGATTTCAAGCATTTTAACATGTTACATTTTTTATTAAAATTAAAAGTTTCTAAACAGTTATTTCTAATTGCAAAATTGAAATTTCTCTTTTAGAAAAAAATGAAAAGCAGCTTTGATTTTTTGGGGGGGGGGGGGTCAGTGTTTTTCCCAATTGAAATTCAGCAAAATCAACTTGAATTCACAAAATGTTTTGGTGTTGCCGAATCTGCATTTTTTTTGTCAACAACAAAAAAGTTATAGTAGTTTGGTGGGGAAAAAAATCCCAGCGCTAGTCAAGGGCCCAGTTATACCATGGGCTATTCACACACAAGTCCTCAGTGAAATCCAATATTATAATAGTAATGCTGTGCTCAAAGTTTCTAATTATAAACCTAATGTTTCCTTCATGTATGTGAATACCTGAAATTGTCCCACTTATATTCTATTAGCCTATTTAACAAAGATTAATGTCAAAATTGTCCACTACTTTTGGGTGCTGAGATGTCAAGAGCCTGATTTTTCAAAGTACTCAACATTAATAGCACTTCATATATTCCAAGCACAGCTCTGATTGACTTCTATGAGGGCTCAGCTTTTCCACAAATCAGACCGAGGGTCTGTAGCTGGGCATCTAGAAAATGAGAAATACCCGATTAGTATCCACCTGTGAAAAGTTTGGTTTAAGTGACTTGCCCAGTATCACATAGGAACTCTGTGGTAAAGATAGTGATAGAATCTGATTCTGAACAGTCAACTGCCTTAATCACAAGACCTTTCTTTCTCTTCCTGTTATCCCGTGCCTCATTCACTACAGACCTTCCAGCTTGTGCAAGAAATGAGGCAGGGGTCGTACAAACAACTGCCTCCTTAACTACACAATCTAGACTCATTCCCAGAGCATGGTCTATCGTCTGTTCTGAATGAGACACAATCCTGTGAAAAAGTGTGTTCACTGCCACCTTCCATGCAAGCATGGCATGTGGGGTGGGGGTCTTTGTCTGGCTAGCTGTAAGAGGTCTTGCCTCTACAACAAGTGGGGAGGAGGGGGAAGTTTACAGAGACAGGAAGGAAGGCCAGGAAGCAGTTGGGGCCAGGTCAGGGGAAGGTCACTGCACTGCCATTGCTGCTGACCAGAAGAAGGGGTGGGTATTTATACACACTACAGCGCCAGAGAGGGCCTCATTTACTGGGATCAGGCTGGCAATAGGAGCAGTAAAGATTTGCAAGCTTCCAGCACTTGTAGCATCTCCATGTGCAAGCAGCCTGTCAGCAATTCCAGATGCTTGTTCACCATAGCAGCTTGGTGAGATCAGGAAGAGGGGAGGGGGAATTCCCCCTGCCCCACCTGGAAAAAACCTTCCAGCATATAGGCGCAATCAGGAAAGGGGAAAGGAAATCCTCCCCCTTCCAGCAGGAATGAAGGGAAATCTCCTGCTCTGCGCTTCTGTAGACAGCATGGATTGTGTGTGAAAATCCCCTCCTATATAAGTGAGAGGGCCGGGCTGGGGCACTGCTCAGTTGGGCTGCCCTCCAAAGGGGTGAAGCAGAGGAACCCAGGAGTGGACCCTTTTTGTCATGTGAGTAGCAGGGTCATCGGGAGGAGGTGGGGGAAGCCTGCTGGTACAGGACAACAAGCATTAAGGACGGGGGGGGGGGCAGGCTAAGAACCGATTGAAGCAATGCATGGTGTTGCAGCAGAAGTTGTTTCAGCAGCAGTTCAAGGATTACAGGACAAGCAGAGCCAGACCAGGGGAATGAGCTCTCTAGGACCCAAGAAGAAGAGCACGAGTATGGCAAGAGACACTATCACTGCTGGTGATTGAAACTACAGCAAGGGTGGCTAAGGGGCAGGAGAGCTCGGGGAGAGAAGTATAATGGGCATGGCTGGGGAGAGCATGGTGCTGCATTCAGGGGAGATCCTTGCTGCACTTAGGGATCATAGAAGGAAGACTGACGTGACATGGGGGAATGGCTTACTGCTTCCAACTGCAGCTACTTACCTCCCCTCAACCTCCTGCCCGAGGCCTCATTTACTGGGGCAATGGATTCCATGGAGGTTAGTCAGCAATGTTATTATGCGGGAGTATCAGACCCAGTGGGAGTTGACCTTCTCTTCAGTACTAAAGATAAAATATTGAGAGGTGAATCCATAGGTATTTTATCACTGCTCCACAGGGAAACTATGACAGGCAGCAAAATGGGACATCACAAGCAAAGCAATGTCAAATCAAAGCAACCAAGGGAGGCTAGAACCTTGGAAAATTGGGAAGGAGCTTTTTTAATCTACACAGGTGTTATTTCAGGGCAATAACCAGAAAGAAGCCCATTGTTATTCAACTATGTGGACATAATCTGACTGGCATATAAGACATTTGGCAGCATGGCTTCGTTTAACGATGAACAGTTTTTAGACTGAGGGCTGCAACAAAGGCTGAAATTTGATGGAACATCCTACATCACTCTCTGTAGTTGGAGTGATGACACTACAGGGTGTTTGCACTGTTCACATGTATTACTCGGCAAGCCCAATAGAGACCTGATGCTCTGAGTAACGTTGCTGAGCTTTTAATGAAGGTGGGTGTTTTCAGAGCATCTTCAAATTTAAACATGCTTGCAAGTTGTGCTGTTGGGCCCATGTTACCTGCAATTCTTTTTGGGGTAGGCCCCATTATGGTAGAAGATTTGAGAATAAATACACACCTCCTCCCTCGCTTGTCACAGGGTAAAAAGAAGGGGAAGAGGTGGTAGTGGAGCTGTCAGAAGGAAACAGTCTCTCGTTGGAGTCTGTTTTTGAAGTTTTTTTGGTTGAAGAATCCTTGCAACAAAGCCTGTTGCCAACTGTGTCCACATACCCATTCAGGGAACACCATCGTAGGGCCTAATCACATCAGAGGCTTGTTCACCTGCACATCTACCAATGTGATATGCCGTCATGTGCCAGTAATGCCCCTCTGTTCAGTTTGGCCAATGTACATGGCAGAGGGGCATTACTGGCACATGACGGCATATCACATTGGTAGATGTGCAGGTGAACAAGCCTCTGATAGTGTGGCTGATGTGATTAGGCCCTACGATGGTGTTCCCTGAATGGGTATGTGGGCACAGTTGGCAACAGGCTTTGTTGCAAGGATTCTTCAACAAAAAAAACTTCAAAAACAGACTCTGAATTGGAGAGACTGCTGAATTGGAATTAATTTGCAAACTGGATACAATTAACTTAGGCTTGAATAAAGACTGGGAGTGGATGTGTCATTACACAAAGTAAAACATTTCCCCATGTTTATTTCCTCCTCCCCCCCCCCCCCCCGCTGTTCCTCACATGGTCTTGTCAACTGCTGGAAATGGCCCACCTTGATCATCACTACAAAAGGTTCCCATCCACACACACCCCGGCTCTCCTGCTGGTAATAGCTCACTTTACCTGATCACTCTTGTTACAGTGTGTATGGTAACACCCATTGTTTCATGTTCTCTGTGTATATAAATCTCCCCACTGTATTTTCTAGTGCATGCATCAATGAAGTGATCTGTAGCTCATGAAAGCTGATGCTCAAATAAATTTGTTAGTCTCTAAGGTGCCAAAGTACTCCTTTTCAATTACTGCCAGTGCATCTTTCTGATTTTAACCTATTTGGTTTCTGTCTTGAGGTCAATTTTGATAAGTCACTTCTGTTAGATTGGTCCATCTCCCACCTTGCATTTGAAAAAAATCAGTACAATGTTGGGGTGGGCAGTGACATGGTTTACAGCAGGTGTACACTATTTGGATGATTTGTTTGCAGGCAGTGCAGATTCTGAGGAGTGTTACAGCCTACTGGTCACTTTTGAGTCCCTGGCTGGTAGGTTGGGGGTAGCTCTGGCTGATGAAAAAGCAGAGGGACCCTCTGCAAAACTCATATCTGGGAATTGAGAGAGATATATGGGCTGGTATACCTAGGCTCTCCCAGGATAGTTTGGGGAAACTTCTTGGATTGATTATCAAGACTAGAGTGGCAAAGAAGGTTACCGTGTGGGAGCTATTATTGGGCATCTTAATTTTGCACCCTGAATGGTTGCCCTGGGGTGGGAAATTTGCACCAAACTTTCAGTTGCCACCATGGGAACAGCAAAGCCCAAACATTTATAAGTGTTAGGAAAGAGGATGCAGGAATTGGGGGCCTGGGAATGATGTCTGAATCAATTTAACAGAGTAGCCTGTTGGCGTATTGGACCCTTGGCGTACTACAGAGATTGGTAGTGCCATGAACATTTAGGACTTGCAACAGGAGCGTTAATATTTTGTCTAATTTCATCAGAAGAAAGGCCTGTTGATGGACTATCCTGGAAGAATAGATACTGCAATACATGGTGTCTATGGCAATTTGTTGGCTGGCATAATCTACCATCTCTGATTGCTTAATAGGCCTTACCTTTGCCAGTAAGATGAGGGGTTACCCAGATCCTCGTAGTGGGTTCTTAGTCTGGAAGTTTTTAGTGGGATGGTCTTAGGACGTAGAACCTAGAAAGGATCCACGTCATCCCATCACAATTCAAAGGTTTAGAGGTTTGGTGCAAGTTCTCTATCAAATATGCAGAAGCAGACAAGAGGCAGCCTTATTCAAGACTTCATTCCTGGTAAATTTTTTTGATCTTTTAGATTCATGGAACTCATGCCTAGGTCATCGAGTGATACTTTGGGAAGGACTTTGGATTTACAATGGGAAAAGCAGTTGGTCATATTAACCTTGAGGATCTTGAAAACTGATCAGGATCCAATGTGAGTCCATAAAGCTACAGGAGGTGAGTCCAGAATTTGCCCAGTAAGGGCATTAATGACATATACAGTGAGGAGACCCATTGGAGATGGGCCCCTTTTTAGTCAATGATGGACAGGCCCTCACAGCATAACATTTATTTCAATTTTCATAAAAGGACTTACAAAGTTGGGGCTACCAGCACAAGAATTTGGCTCCCACTCTTTCCAGGTAGGGGCTACAAAGGCTGTGGCTAGGAGCCAAAGTGATTCAGGCAACTAGGTGATGGCATTCAAATGCATACAGAATGTCCATGATACCCAAGTGGAGAATCAGCAAATTTTCTTATATTACCACTTTCAGGATCAGGTAGCCGAGGCAATTGAGTGGTAGTGTAGACTTATGGGCTCTGTATTGTAAAGTGGTACACAGGCAGGGCTTCAGGGTCATTGGGTGGTTCACATCAGAGTCTAGATCGGGGTGGGCAAACTTTTTGGCCCAAGGGCCACATCGGGGTGCGAAACTGTATGGAGGACTGAGTAGGGAAGACTGTGCCTCAATCTGCCCCCTCCCACTTCCTGCCCCCCTCAGAACTCCTGACCCATCCAACCCCCCTGTTCCTTGTCCCCTGACAGCCCCCTCCTGGGACCTCCTGCCCCTAACTCCCCCCAGGACCCCACCCCCTATCCAACCACCCCTTTTCCCTGTCCCCTGACTGCCCCAACCCCTATCCACACCCCTGCCCCCGACAGGTCCACCAGGCCTCCCACGCCTATCCAACCCCCCCAGTTCCCCATCCCTGGCCGCCCCCCCCCCCCCCGCCAGAACCTCCAACCCATCCAACCACCCCCTGTCCCTGACTGCTCCCCGGGACCTTCTGCCCCTTATCCAACCCCCATGCCCCCCCCCTTACCATGCCGCTCAGAGCAGCAGGACTAGCAGCCATGCTGCCCAGTCGCAGCAGCCATGTCGCCATGCTGCCCAGCAGGAGCTTGCAGCCCCTCCTCCAAGAGCGCTGACGGCCTGGCGAGCTGAGGCTGCAGGGGAAGGGAAACAGCAGGGGAGGGGCTGGGGCTAGCCTTCCCGGCCGGGAGCTCAAGGGCTGGGCAGGACAGTCCCATGGGCCATAGTTTGCCCACCTCTGGTCTAGGAAGTGAGGCAATCCTGAGCAGGCATGGAAGGACGAGCATGCTATGGAAACAACTGATGTCCCTTGTAGTCTTTTTGGCAGCCTGGGTGCTGTCACCAGATGCAAATATTGTTCACCTCAGTGAAAAAGGAAGGAATCAGTGAACACCTGAGAACCCGGTGAGGGTGCAAGAGGCGGCAGCCAAGCATTTTGCTGGCACCTCCTTCTGGTGGTTGTCCAGTGCAGGTACTTGATATGGAAGGAATATGGTTTTCATGTGAAATGGACTGAAAAAAGGATTTCAAAGAAAGCATCCTTTAAGGGAGTTGAGTAAGGGGCAGCAGGGGTTCAGGTTTTTATGTCTCCTACAGCAGGGAGACAACCCTCCTCCCAGCAGGAGGGTAGCTGGGACTAGTTGGGGGGTTCTATGGAAATGATTAAGGAAAGGATGACGTGCACTGTACAGTTTGTTGCCAGGTCCTCCCAGATATTTTAAGTGAATAAAGTTGTAGCCTAATGAAACCACATCCATTCGCTCCCGTCTTTTTCTGGTGCTTTGGACAAATAGTATGTGGTTATGCAATTAAAGATGGTATCATAATGAATATGCAGTAGGGGACCGAATTAAGGTGTCATGGGTAACCTTCTGGCATTTAAAATATTACATTATGGTAAACAAGGAGAACAGAGACAGAAAACACCATTTATTCTAAGCTTTTTGCTGCTTCAAAATTTTGTCACCAAGGTGACAAAAACACCTTTGATAAGAGGTCTTTGATAGAAAGATACCTAACCTTGCCAATCTTGAACAAAATTCTCTTAATATTTTTTGTGTGTGTACGGTAACTACTCTAAAGAAAATAGCTCTGGGCTGGGTTATTTTTTTTCTTGTTCAATCTCTCTTTTTTTTAAAAAAAGTTCCGAGTTTGGTAGCCCTGTTTGTCAAGCTAATAAATTTGCAAGAAGGCCACAACTCTGAAGATAGCAAGAAGAATCACAGTCCTGTTCAGAGAAACATTATATGGCTTTTCTAGATTGATTGGATCACAAAGTATCTTAGCCCAAAAGTGCATTTTATAATAATAAAATGTTCAGTGGCTTTTCCACTGTTGCTAATGTTGTGCCTTTGAGCCCAATCAAAATTTAGTTAGAGATTTTACAGAACAATTGGCAGACTACATGCTCCACAACTATTTTGCATAATGAAATGTTAAAATACTTCTTTTGAAACATGAGCAGGTTTGTCTTGTCAGGTTAATGTGACATGATGATATTTTGGTATCATTTTTTATTAGCAGTATAATAAATAATGAGAAATGAAGTAGCAGTATAAAGTGTAGATGCCAATGCACTGTTAACCCTATCATAGTCTAAAATCAAATTGTTTGGGTCACAATAAACAAGAATATATTTCAGTAAATGAAACAGCTCATGAGAGGTTAGGATGAAGTTGAACTACATTTTTGGTAAAAGAAACTAAATTTTTGGTAATCAATTATTGACCTATTTTTCACTGAATGTAGAGGAAGCTGACTAATGTCTGGCAAAAGGAGAATGTCTTCTCCTGATGTGAAAAGAAGAGCTATAAGAGGGTCAGTGCATCTCTAATTATAATGGTGCAGTTAGCACTACTCTAATTGAAAGGTTGTATCTGCATTTCCATTATAGAGCCATGTTTTTCATGGGTTGTAGCTCAGCTGTAAAGATTCAATCTGGGTTGAAATGAGTCATAGGACCTTATGCTGCTCAGTGCTGAACACCCTCATCTCCCACTTAAAGCAAGGCATATTGAAGGGTACTCAGCATCTCTGAAAACAGACATGGGAACAAATTTTAAAACAGTATTTTATAGTGCCATTAGCTATGAAATATAGCCATTGGAATAACTAGTAATTAGTACCACACATGTTTTCAGAATCTGTATGCATTTCAAAATACAAGCTCACCTGATCGATCCTAACAGCTCTGAAGGGCCAATCCAGTCTAAAGATAACATACTAGGATATATGTACCTGTGACACAGTTAAGGTGGGCCCCATCTGGGGCAGGGTGAGTGCGCCTGTCTTTTTTGGGGAATAGGGCCCTGACAGTAGTGGCAAGTTTCCTGGACTCTGGCCACTAGGCCATACTACCCTGAATGAGCAGGGCATTTTCCATAGACCCTGGCCATTGGGCCACTGTACTGCATAGCTAGTCCAAGATATGCGATGCAGTACAGTGGCCCAATGGCCAGGGTCTATGGAAAATGCCCTGCTCATTCAGGGTAGTATGGCCTAGTGGCCAGAGTCCAGGAAACTTGCCACTACTGTCAGGGCAGTGTGTCCCAATGGCCAGAATCTATGGGGGCCACTGGCTGGAGGGTAGGCAGACCCAGTAGGGGGGCATGGGCCCAACCAACTCCACCAGGCCCCAACCCAAAGCCCTAGTAGTGGTGGTACAACCAGCTACCAGATCAGTGGGGAGTCCCACCAAAACACACCGCGCTTACCTCAGTGGGAGATACCACACAGACACTGCCCCGGGTCACTTCCTACCGTGGTCTCGGGCATTGTAGTCCAGGAGCCATTGGGAGCTCTTAGTGCCTCAGCAGTGGCCACTCCCTGGGGCTCCACGGGCTGCTGGGGTCTGAGGCTGTGGTCTTGTCTCCGCTCCCCTCTGCAACAGGCTGGAGGCCATCCTCAGCAGGAGCTCCTGGTACACATCCTTCCCCACCAGCATCTCTCTCAGACTTAGCTGGGCTGCTCTCCTTTATAGTGGTACAGCTGGAGCATGCCCAGTATGGGGAGGGGGACGTGGCTTCCTCAGACCACAAAGTGGCGTTAACCCCTTCCCGTCTACTGCGTGGCAAGTGCGCCCCGTCACAGGACCAAAATATGGATTTAGCATGTTTTAAATGTTTTTAAAGTTGCTAATATGTTTAGTCAATCCTAAAACTGAACTTAATATCTGGCATTTAAATCTTTGTTTACCAAAGTTATTTAAATAGCTCTGGTGAAGGTTCACTATTTAGGCACAATTAAGAAAGGAGTTATATCATTCTCTATATTTAGCCCATGGTTCTGGTTTGTGATGTATAACCACACCCACAGGGTCCCTGGAATTGAAAGTCTGCTGATAGGCTGACTGCATCACAAAGCAATCAATAATTATCCTGTTCATTGGAAGGCCTTAAGGAATCAACACTAGCCCAGGTGCCAGCATCTTCACAGAAAAGCCACACCTGAATTATGGTATCCTCATTATTTCTGCACTCATCCATGTGTGTCATATCTCATGATTCTTTGTGCTGAGACACTCTGGGATTCTTTGCCAATTAATTATGCCAATTACTGTAGAATTTGTGGGGGAATTGTAGGAAGGGTGTGGTAGGACTATTAGCACTCGAGTAATTTTGCATGTGTTCTCCCTGCAAAGTGGTCACATTCCAGCCAGAGTTAATCAGAGCCTGTGTTTAAACCTATATCTCCAGCCATTCAAGACAGCTTGATTTTAAAGAACCTGCAAATCCCAATTAGAGGGGTTTTTGTGAGATAGTAGAGGGGGTAGGTCTTCTCGCCTTGGAATCTATGAATCCGTGAAAACCCAGGTAAGAATGTGGGCTAATTGTGCAGTGAAGACATAGCCATAGTAGTGATACACATGAAATGAGAACTGCCCCTTCCCCAGGGGTACCTTTCTTGGTGACTGCTTAATCCCTGCTGACTTGCCTTCATGCAGGGTTACCTTGGGGACTGGCTCTTTAAATTTGACAGAGCTAAGCAAGTGTGGCCCTAAAACAGCCATTTTACAACTGGCTGCAGCATCTCCCTCTCTCCATCTGGTAGGTACCCTTAACGACTTTGATGATTTACCCTAGTTTTCCCTTTCTCATTCCTGAGCAGTGGGCATTCTGGCAGAGTGCATCTCTTCAGCACTCTGAATGGACTGTAAGGTGGATACAAAGCTGGCTAGATCATTGGGCTCAACAGGTAGTGATCAATGGCTTTATGTCTAGTTGGCAGCCGATATCAAGCGGAGTGCCCCAAGGGTCAGTCCTGGGGCCGGTTTTGTTCAATATCTTCATTAATGATCTGGAGGATGGTGTGGATTGCACCATCAGCAAGTTTGCAGATGACACTAAACTGGGAGTAGTGGTAGATACACTGGAGGGTAGGGATAGGCTACAGAGGGCCCTAGACAAATTAGAGGATTGGGCCAAAGAAATCTGATGAGGTTCAACAAGGACAAGTGCAGAGTCCTGCATTTAGGACGGAAGAATCCCATGCACTGCTACAGACTAGGGACCGAGTGGCTAGGCAGAAGTTCTGCAGAAAAGGACCTAGGAGTTAGAGTGGACAAGAAGCTGGATATGAGTCAACAGTGTGCCCTTGTTGCCAAGAAGGCTAACAACATTTGGGGCTTTATAAGTAGGGGCATTGCCAGCAGATTGAGGGACATGATCATTCCCCTCTATTCGGCATTGGTGAGGCCTCATTTGGAGTACTGTGTCCAGTTTGGGGCCCTACACTACAAGAAGGATGTGGAAAAACTGGAAAGAGTCCAGCGGAGGGCAACAAAAATGATTAGGGGACTGGAACACATGACTTCTGAGGAGAGGCTGAGGGAACTGGGATTGTTTAGTCTGCGGAAAAGAAGGATCAGGGGGGATTTGATAGCTGCTTTCAACTACCTAAAGGGGGCTCTAAAGAGGATAGATCTAGGCTGTTCTCAGTGGTATCCGATGACAGAACAAGGAGTAATGGTCTCAAGTTGCAGTGAGGGAGGTTTAGGTTGGATATTAGGGAAAAAAAATCCACTAGGAGGGTGGTGAAGCACTGGAATGCGTTACCTAGGGAGGTGGTGGAATCTCCTTCCTTAGAGATTTTTAAGGTCAGGCTTGACAAAACCCTGGCTGGGATGATTTAGTTGGGGATTGGTCCTGCTTTGAGCAGGCGGTTGGACTAGCTGACCCCCTGAGGTCCCTTCCAACCCTGATATTCTGTGATTCTATGATTCAGTCACTATTGCTCCCATGAAATCCTGAGTTTGACTTAAGGCTGCCTGTGCCTGATGTGCTGGATACCACTTTGACCCTCTCCTGAGGGGTCTCTCGGCTACAGCAGACCAGGTTGTTGCAGGGACAGAGAAATGTATGCTACTTTACTGCATTAAGGATTTATCTGACCCTCTCTGAGTCCTTATGTTTGAATGTCCTTGTTTTATTGGTTTAAACACGGTTACATGAGTGTTTTAGCACAGATTGTTTTGTACTATATATAGTGAATGAGCTGCTTTTGGCATATACATTTACTGATATTGATCCCATCTTGGTTGGGTCCTCTAGGTGCTACCGTAATACAAATAATACCCTTTCTTATAAAGGGTAAAGCTGTGCATTAAAGATATGAGAGCATAACCAATACATACATGCGTTTTTGATTTTATGAAACAAGGAGGCAGGATGGAATGTTCAAGGTCAATGCTCCAACCCTGGGACTGAGTCCATCCCTCCACCAAAGTTCAACCATAAGATGCTACTTCCTAACGTGATATAGTTGCTTTCAGACCTGAAGGTTGTCTCTGTATTTGTCCAAGACTTATTTCTCTGTTAGTTTGACTTATTTCACCCAGGTTATCTAGCATGGTCAGGGCATCCATGGATTCATTCACCTTTTGTGCACAGGTCATGATCCAGTGCACACAGCTCCTGAGATGGAGTTTGAGCTGTCAGGATTTTGTTGCTTTAGTTTCTGAGTGTTGCTTAGAGTAAAATCCAATGCACAGAAACTTTCTCGTGATTTGGCTCCATGTCTTTCAAGATGTATCTCGGATTGTTCTGTGTTCCTCCTTTGAGGGTTGCCTTTCCAAGTGTTGTTTGCCAAAGCACTGTTTGTTTGCACTATGTTGCTGGTAACTTTCTCTTCCTGTTTGCACGATTCAACATCCCTCTTTGGATGTGTATGTTTAGTTGTGTTGTGTATTATACATCAGAACTTCAAAACAGGGCATTTCATCTATCTTTGTTTAGTGTTGTCACAAGAAATAATTCTTGCTAGCTGCAGTTAAAACATGAGTTCCTCCTCAGAGATGAAACAAGAGAATAATTACTTATACTGTATGCATTTACTAGAAGAACATTTTGTATTCACAAAAATATAAAAACAATTTGCAATAATACAAAATAAAATGTCTTTCACCCATTAGAGAGAGAAGGTGGGTGAGGTTCTAATTGATTTTCTAAATTATTTTTCTTCAGAATCAATAAACATTTGAAATTGCTGAAGACAATTTGATTCAGTGTTTGAAGAGAGAATCTATGCAGCCTTATGTCTCAAACTTTATCACTAATTTCACTGTGATAGATTTTTTCTGACTTGCCAAGGGATTGGGGATAGTTGGATGATAGCTTTGGAAATTATTTAAAAGATATTAATTTGCTAAATCAAACTACAAATATACAATTTACAGCCAAATCATCTCACTTCAAAGAAACTACCTGCCAAGTAAGGTACTAGTGAATGGGAAGAAAGGTGGGAGAATCCGGCACTAAATGAATGTATTTCAATTTTTAAAACTGTATTCAATAGAGGCACATTAAGTAAAATGCACATACTAAAGGCTTCTTTAATCTAGCTGAGAAAAGCATAACAAGAACCAATGGTTGGAAGATGAAGCCAAACAAACTCAAATTAGAAAGTAGGCACATATTTTTACCAGTGAGTATGATTAACTATTGGAACATTAGTGGAAAACTAGGGGAGTGGTGGGTTCTCCATCTCTGGTTGTCTTCAAATCGAGACTGGATGCCTTTCTAGAAAATATAGTTTAGCCAAGGATTAGTTATGCTTCAGTCAAACACAAGTTATTGGGCTCAATATAGTGGTAACTCAGTGAAATTCCATGACCTGTAATATGCAGGTCAGACTAGATTCTGGATTTGAATTATATTAATCTGTTTTGCAGAATCTTTCTTTATTTTCAAAAAAATTCAATATTCAAGTAATAGTCTACATAACACAATACAGTGAGCTGTTGTATTTGTATGTTTAATTTCTGGGGGGAAAATACCACTGCAGTAGTTGAACGAAAAGCAGCCTCAGATGTGTGTGTTAAATATAGGTAGTACAAGTGTGACTTCTTCCTGTTACAGTGAAGATAAAAGTTCTTTAGAGGAGGACTATATGACTTATCCTATATTTGTGGGAGGTAACACTTAATATGTTTAAGGTACCTGTCCTTCATAGATGTCATAGTGTTTTATACAGGTGGCAGGTTTCAGAGTGGTAGCCATGTTAGTCTGTATCAGCAAAAAAACGAGGAGTCCTTGTGGCACTTTGGAGACTAATAAATTTATTTGGGCATAAGCTTCCATGCATCTGATGAAGTGGGTTCTAGCCCATGAAAGCTTACACCCAAATAAATTTGTTAGTTTCTAAGGTGCCACAAGGACTCCTCGTTGTTTATACAGGTGGGCAAGTAACATCCCATTTTATACATGGGGAAATTGAAGCACTGAGAAATTAAGTGACTTGTCCTACAACATATATAGAATTAGCAGCAGAACTGGGGATATAAGCCTGGTCTTCTGGATCCCAGTCTTGTGTTCTAGCCATTGGCTCCCAGATGCCTGCATCCCTATGTTACAGAGAGCTGGAATAGCCAATAACAATGCAGAATCCATGGTTAGAAAATACACAAGCTCCCACTGGTGAGCACATCTGAATGCTACAGACAGAGTGAAAGAAAGCATATTAATAGCAATTGTTTTGGGTCTGATTTAATTCAATATCAAGAGATGTCAAATATATAGACTTAATCAACTTTATTGCTCAAAGGTTATTAGTCAAAGATTAAAACTGCATAATACAGAAAGGAAGATCAATACATTACCACCAGCATGGAAGGCAGCAGTGAGCCTTGCACTGACTCAGAATTTGAGCTTCACTTTACCTTTTATATATACTGGGGTTGTTTACAACATATGAGGGTTTCACCATTTAGTTGCATTACTTTAAACCTAACATATCATTCTTATCTCTGTTTTTGACACCTTTTTGGAAACTTTTTGCTAGGCTTATACAGATCCTGCAGTAAACCGAATAGAGATTGTAAATAGGTTATTATCTTGTTTTTACCATAGCATTGCAAATATCAGCAAAACTTTAGAGACATCCTGCATCAGCTATAGCTTGGGTACAGAGACTGTGTTAGCTAAGCATCACCAAAATTGCTTGTCTTGTCCTTTTTCTCTGGAATGCCTCTATACATAACACTGAGATTAAAATACTTCACATTGCCCTTTGGTTAGACAACTTAACATAACTAAAAAGCAATTTGGAAGAGCTTAACATGAATACAATTCATAGTAATAAAAATGTATATGATGATATATATAATATTGTATATTATATTGGTAACATCATAAGCCTTACAGACCTTCTCTTATCCGGCCCCATACATAACTTGCAAAACAGAATCTCTGGAGTAGTCAAGCATAGCAGCCTAAAGCCTGGAAGGTTGAGTGTATTTCTCAAAACTTCTTGTATTCTCCTTCAGTATACAGAGCAAGAATCATGCAAAGGTTACAGCACCTAACTACAGTATAATTTTAGAATTGTACAAATTAAAATGAATATAAGCATTCTAAATATATGGTACTATATTTAGTCACTATTAGCTACTTTGTTATTCTGGTTAAATAAACATTTTAATCACACTTAGAGCTACAAAAAAGAAATACCATGATTTGATTCATACACTTAGCATGTGAGCTGAAAGAACCTGTTTTCTGGTAGTAGGTAATAAAGCAACTTCCCTTCCTGGTTAAAAATTCTGTTTGTGAGAGCTGTTTTCCCAATATATTCTGTTTATAAGAGTCAGTTTCACAAACCTTGATAAAGTCCATCTGTCATAAATAAAAAAGGGAAGGGTAAACCCCTTTAAAATCCCTCCTGGCCAGAGGAAATCTCCTCTCACCTGTAAAGGGTTAAGAAGCTAAAGGTAACCTCGCTGGCACCTGACCAAAATGACCAATGAGGAGACAAGATACTTTCAAAAGCTGGTAGGAGGGAGAGAAACAAAGGGTTTGTGTGTCTGTCTACATTTTGTCTTTGCCGGGGATAGACCAGGAATGAAGCCTTAGAACTTTTAGTAAGTAATCTAGCTAGGTACGTGTTAGATTATGATTTCTTTAAATGGCTGAGAGAAGAATTGTGCTGAATAGAATAACTATTTCTGTCTATCTTTTTTGTAACTTAAGGTTTTTGCCTAGAGGGGTTCTCTATGTTTTGAATCTAATTATCCTGTAAGGTATCTACCATCCTGACTTTACAGGGGGGATTTTTTTTATTTCTATTTACTTCTATTTCTATTAAAAGTCTTTTTGTAAGAAAACTGAATGCTTTTTCATTGTTCTCAGATCCAAGGGTTTGGGTCTGTGGTCACCTATGCAAATTGGTGAGGCTTTTTATCCAACATTTCCCTGGAAAGGGGGGGGTGCAAGTGTTGGGAGGATTGTTCATTGTTCTTAAGATCCAAGGGTCTGGGTCTGTAGTCACCTAGGCAAATTGGTGAGGCTTTTTACCAAACCTTGTCCAGGAAGTGGGGTGCAAGGTTTTTGGGAAGTATTTTGGGGGGAAAGACGTGTCCAAACAGCTCTTCCCCAGTAACCAGTATTTGCTTGGTGGTGGTAGCGGCCAATCCAAGGACAAAAGGGTGGAATATTTTGTACCTTGGGGAAGTTTTGACCTAAGCTGGTAAAGATAAGCTTAGGAGGTTTTTCATGCAGGTCCCCACATCTGTACCCTAGAGTTCAGAGTGGGGGAGGAACCTTGACATGGTGGCATAGCGGTGGGATTAATCTGAAATCATTTTGAGATCCAGTTGAGATGTTTTTGAACTAGAAATACAGATTTTAAAAAAAGGAGATTTTTTTTTTCTCCTTTGGAAAGGAAGTCCAGAAAGCAGCTTGTTTTTCTCTGCTTTGTGGCCAAGCAGAGACAAAAGGGGATTATCTTTGTGAATTGCAGGTTTTCTTTGCCTGGAGGCAGGGTACTTAACTCCTGAGGGAAATTCAGTCTTCCAACCCAGAGTTTTGTTTTTTTTTCCCCTAAAAGTAAATAGAAGGGGGGGTGTTCTACCCATTTGCCTGGAGACAAAAGTGGCAGGGTTTTTTTTTTTTTTTTGGATTTTGATTTTTTACAAGGAGCACAAGTTTAAAAAGGAAACTTGTTTTTTCTTTGGGCTGGGTAAACAGGTTTCCAAGTAGTTGGAAGTTTTTGCTTTGATTTGGGCCCAGAGCAGAGACAAGGGAATTGTCTTTTTCTGTAGGCTGACAATCACTATCAGAGAATAGGTATTCTATTCCAGCACAGCAAAATTTTACAGCCAAGTTTTGTTTGTTTATTTCTAAACTTTGGGTGTAAAGTTAGTTAAAAACAGAGAGGTTAGAATGACCAAATCCGCGGCTCGACTACAGCTGGAATTAGCCAGATTTCAGGCTGAGGAAAGACAAAGGGAACATGAAAGACAGATAGAACTCATGCGGCTGAAGAAGGAGGAGAAGGAACAAGAAAGGGAGGCAGCAAAAGAGGCAGAACAACACCAAGCGGCTGCTCACAGGAGAGCTATGGAAGCAAGGGACAAAGAACTGGAGGAGAAGGAAGAAGAGAGGAAGTATGTGGAGGAGATAGAGAAGATAAAGGCTCAGCAGAATATCCCAACAAACCCTAGCAATCCTTCTCCAAGTACCACTTCCCATCCCAGAAAGTTCCCCACCTACAAGGCAGGCGATGATACTGAGGCCTTCCTAGAAAACTTCGAAAGGGCCTGCCTTGGGTACAACATCTCTACTGACCAATACATGGTAGAGCTGAGGCCACAGCTCAGTGGACCCTTAGCTGAGGTGGCAGCTGAAATGCCTAAAGAACACATGAACAAGTATGAACTGTTTAAATCCAAGGCAAGAGTCAGAATGGGGATAACACCCGAGCAGTCTCGTCGGAGGTTCAGAGCCCTAAGGTGGAAACCAGACGTGTCATTTACCCGACATGCCTACCACATTGTGAAACATTGGGATGCCTGGATATCAGGAGCAAGTGGTGAGTCTCCAGTAAATTTGCCCTTCCTAATGCAAATGGAACAATTCTTAGAGGGTGTTCCTGAAGAAATAGAAAGGTACATCCTAGATGGGAAGCCCAAAACTGTAATCGAGGCAGGAGAGATTGGAGCCAGATGGGTGGAGGTGGCAGAGAAGAAAAAAACTGGTCGCAGTTGGAGCGGAGACCGGAAGGGACAACCCCAGGCCACACCCTATTACCGGGGGCCGCCCAAAGCCCCACCTACCTCCCAAAGAACCCTCCAGACCCCTTATCGTCCCACCACCCCGTTCTCCAGCAACCCTCCTCGCCCCAGTGACCCGTCAGCTGGACGATGTTTTAAATGTAACAAGCTGGGGCATGTAAAGGCCAACTGCCCCAAGAACCCCAACAGATTACAGTTCATTGCACCGGAATCACACCAGAGGTCCACAGGCCCAGATACCTCCCAGATACCCTTGGAGCGGAGGGAAACTGTGAGTGTGGGCGGGAAGAAGGTCATCGCATGGAGGGACACCGGAGCACAAGTGTCAGCTATCCATGCTTCCTTAGTGGACCCCAAGTTAATCAACCCAGAGATCCAAGTGACAATTCAACCCTTCAAGTCCAACTCTTTCGATTTGCCTACAGCCAAGTTGCCTGTCCAGTACAAGGGCTGGTCAGGAACGTGGACTTTTGCAGTCTATGATGATTATCCCATCCCCATGCTGTTGGGGGAAGACTTGGCCAATCATGTGAAGCAGGCCAAGAGGGTGGGAACGGTCACCCGCAGCCAGGCTAAACAAGCTGTGAGGCCTAGCTCTGTTCCGGAAACTTCTATCAGGACCCGGTCAGAGGTGATGGACCCGGACCCCAGACCAATGTCTGCAACAGCAGTAGTGGATCCAGTCCCAGAGACCCAGACGGAACCAGTCCCAGAACCGGAACCAGCCGAACAACCAACACCAGACCCATTGCCAGCACTGAATCCAGTACTTGCAACCTCAACACCAGAGGGCCCCACCGACCCTGAACTGGCAGCAGCCGATAACCCGACACAAGAGGCTCAGCCAGAGCCTGAACCCCAACATAGTGCACCAGCGGAGAGCGGTTCACAGTCAACAGAAACAGCTCCATCCCCTATATCGCTTCCAGAGGGACCAAGCCTAGGTCCACAATCCAATGAGGAACTGATGTCTCCAGCATCAAGGGAACAGTTCCAGACCGAACAGGAAGCAGATGAAAGCCTCCAGAGAGCTTGGACGGCGGCACGGAGCAACCCACCGCCTCTCAGCTCTTCTAATCGATCCAGGTTTGTTGTAGAAAGAGGACTTTTATACAAGGAAACTCTTTCTGGTGGACACCAGGAAGACTGGCATCCTCAGAGACAGTTGGTAGTTCCAACTAAATACCGGGCCAAGCTCTTGAGCTTAGCCCATGATCACCCTAGTGGCCATGCTGGGGTGAACAGGACCAAAGACCGTTTGGGGGGGTCATTCCACTGGGAGGGAATGGGCAAGGATGTTTCTACCTATGTCCAGTCTTGTGAGGTGTGCCAAAGAGTGGGAAAGCCCCAAGACCAGGTCAAAGCCCCTCTCCAGCCACTCCCCATCATTGAAGTTCCATTTCAGCGAGTAGCTGTGGATATTCTGGGTCCTTTTCCAAAAAAGACACCCAGAGGAAAGCAGTACATACTGACTTTCATGGATTTTGCCACCCGATGGCCAGAAGCAGTAGCTCTAAGCAACACCAGGGCTAAAAGTGTGTGCCAGGCACTAGCAGACATTTTTGCCAGGGTAGGTTGGCCCTCTGACATCCTCACAGATGCAGGGACTAATTTCCTGGCAGGAACTATGAAAAACCTTTGGGAAGCTCATGGGGTAAATCACTTGGTTGCCACTCCTTACCACCATCAAACAAATGGCATGGTGGAGAAGTTTAATGGAACTTTGGGGGCCATGATACGTAAATTTGTAAATGAGCACTCCAATGATTGGGACCTAGTGTTGCAGCAGTTGCTCTTTGCCTACAGAGCTGTACCACACCCCAGTTTAGGGTTTTCCCCATTTGAACTTGTATATGGCCGTGAGGTTAAGGGGCCATTGCAGTTGGTGAAGCAGCAATGGGAGGGATTTACACCTTCACCAGGAACTAACATTCTGGACTTTGTAACCAACCTACAAAACACCCTCCGAACCTCTTTAGCCCTTGCTAAAGAAAACTTACAGGATGCTCAAAAAGAGCAAAAAGCCTGGTATGATAAACATGCCAGAGAGCGTTCCTTCGAAGTAGGGGACCAGGTCATGGTCTTAAAGGCGCTCCAGGCCCATAAAATGGAAGCATCGTGGGAAGGGCCATTCACGGTCCAGGAGCGCCTGGGAGCTGTTAATTATCTCATAGCATTCCCCACCTCCAACCGAAAGCCTAAGGTGTACCATATTAATTCTCTAAAGCCCTTTTATTCCAGAGAATTAAAGGTTTGTCAGTTTACAGCCCAGGGAGGAGACGACGCTGAGTGGCCTGAAGGTGTCTACTACGAAGGGAAATGTGCTGGTGGTGTGGAAGAGGTGAACCTCTCCATGACCCTTGGGCGTATGCAGCGACAGCAGATCCAGGAGCTGTGCACTAGCTACGCGCCAACGTTCTCAGCCACCCCAGGACTGACTGAACGGGCATACCACTCCATTGACACAGGTAATGCTCGCCCAATTAGAGTCCAACCTTACCGAGTGTCTTCTCAAGCTAAAACTGCTATAGAACGGGAGATCCGGGATATGTTACAGATGGGGGTAATCTGCCCCTCTGAAAGTGCATGGGCATCTCCAGTGGTTCTAGTTCCCAAACCAGATGGGGAAATACGTTTTTGCGTGGACTACCGTAAGCTAAATGCTGTAACTCGCCCAGACAACTATCCAATGCCACGCACAGATGAACTATTAGAGAAACTGGGACGGGCCCAGTTCATCTCTACCTTGGACTTAACCAAGGGGTACTGGCAGGTACCGCTAGATGAGTGTGCCAAGGAAAGGTCAGCCTTCACCACACATCTCGGGCTGTATGAATTTAATGTACTCCCTTTCGGGCTGCGAAATGCACCCGCCACCTTCCAAAGACTTGTAGATGGTCTCCTAGCGGGATTAGGAGAATATGCAGTCGCCTACCTTGACGATGTGGCCATATTTTCGGATTCCTGGGCAGACCACCTGGAACATTTACAAAAAGTCCTTGAGCGCATAAGGGAGGCAGGACTAACTGTTAAGGCTAAGAAGTGTCAAATAGGCCTAAACAGAGTGACTTACCTTGGACACCAGGTGGGTCAAGGAACTATCAGCCCCCTACAGGCCAAAGTGGATGCTATCCAAAAGTGGCCTGTCCCAAAGTCAAAGAAACAGGTTCAATCCTTCTTAGGCTTGGCCGGTTATTACAGACGATTTGTACCGCACTACAGCCAAATCGCCGCCCCACTGACAGACCTAACCAAAAAGAAACAGCCAAATGCTGTGCAGTGGACCGAAAAGTGTCAGAAGGCCTTTAACAAGCTTAAAGCGACACTCATGTCTGACCCTGTACTAAGGGCCCCAGACTTTGACAAACCGTTCCTAGTAACCACAGATGCATCCGAGCGTGGTGTGGGAGCACTTTTAATGCAGAAAGGACCTGATCAAGAATTCCACCCTGTAGTGTTTCTCAGCAAAAAACTGTCTGAGAGGGAAAGCAACTGGTCAGTCACTGAAAAAGAATGTTATGCCATTGTCTACGCTCTGGAAAAGCTACGCCCATATGTTTGGGGACGGCGTTTCCACCTGCAAACCGACCATGCTGCACTGAAGTGGCTTCACACCGTCAAAGAAACTAACAAAAAACTTCTTCGGTGGAGTTTAGCTCTCCAAGATTTTGATTTCGACATCCAACACATCTCAGGAGCTTCTAACAAAGTGGCTGATGCTCTCTCCCGTGAAAGTTTCCCAGAATCAACTGGTTAAAATCGTCCTTGAGATGTAGAAAATATTGTTAGTCTTTATGTACTTGGTAGTATATTTAGAGATGCATGTGTCTTATTAACTCTGTTTTCCTAGAGCTCCAGGAAGAAATCCCAGCCAGTGTTTCACCCTAGCTGAGATTTGGGAGGCGTGTCATAAATATAAAGGGAAGGGTAAACCCCTTTAAAATCCCTCCTGGCCAGAGGAAATCTCCTTTCACCTGTAAAGGGTTAAGAAGCTAAAGGTAACCTCGCTGGCACCTGACCAAAATGACCAATGAGGAGACAAGATACTTTCAAAAGCTGGTAGGAGGGAGAGAAACAAAGGGTATGTGGGTCTGTCTATATTTTGTCTTTGCCGGGGATAGACCAGGAATGAAGCCTTAGAACTTTTAGTAAGTAATCTAACTAGGTACGTGTTAGATTATGATTTCTTTAAATGGCTGAGAAAAGAATTGTGCTGAATAGAATAACTATTTCTGTCTGTGTATCTTTTTTGTAACTTAAGGTTTTTGCCTAGAGGGGTTCTCTATGTTTTGAATCTAATTATCCTGTAAGGTATCTACCATCCTGACTTTACAGGGGGGATTTTTTTTTATTTCTATTTACTTCTATTTCTATTAAAAGTCTTTTTGTAAGAAAACTGAATGCTTTTTCATTGTTCTCAGATCCAAGGGTTTGGGTCTGTGGTCACCTATGCAAATTGGTGAGGCTTTTTATCCAACATTTCCCTGGAAAGGGGGGGGTGCAAGTGTTGGGAGGATTGTTCATTGTTCTTAAGATCCAAGGGTCTGGGTCTGTAGTCACCTAGGCAAATTGGTGAGGCTTTTTACCAAACCTTGTCCAGGAAGTGGGGTGCAAGGTTTTTGGGAAGTATTTTGGGGGGAAAGACATGTCCAAACAGCTCTTCCCCAGTAACCAGTATTTGCTTGGTGGTGGTAGCGGTCAATCCAAGGACAAAAGGGTGGAATATTTTGTACCTTGGGGAAGTTTTGACCTAAGCTGGTAAAGATAAGCTTAGGAGGTTTTTCATGCAGGTCCCCACATCTGTACCCTAGAGTTCAGAGTGGGGGAGGAACCTTGACACCATCCTTATTTGATACCTCCTAAATGCTTAGGTCAGGTATGTGACTAAAATTTTGCAAGCTGGGTTTTTCCATTTTGCCTTTGAGTTGGCTGGAAAGCACCAGGGGGGCTTGGCTTCCTTTGGTCAACACAGTATAAGAAAAGGCTAATTAACCAAGAGGTTAAGGGAGTTTCTGAGATCTTAATACATGCATAAGTCTCTGAGGTCCAATTTAATAATGTGTCAGTGTACTGTGCAAAGACCATCATCAACCATGTGTTGTATAACTGTCCAAGTTCATACTGTATTTTGTCTCTCTGTGTCTATAGCAGTTTTATCACTGAAAATGCATCCCAAAAAATTGAATCATTTCAGTATTGTGTCCTAGTTTAAGCTTCAAGGCATATAAATTTACAGTCTCCACTTCTTCTTGCACAAAAGCTTCCTTTGTGGAATTTAGATCCTAGCATTTTGACTAAAAACTTGGAAGAGTTGCTCTTCCAATATGATGATTTGTTTTGATGCAACTTTCAAGATTTAGGGCCCCATCTTTCATTCTTTGCACAGGTAAAACTTACACTCCATGCTAGGAATAAATCCTCATGAATTTCAGTGAAAGTTGGGTCTCTCTGTAACTTTCTCTCTCAAACCTTGTATAGAGTTAAGATGATTTAGAATATTATGAGGATTTGGTGAGAATACGATAGGTCACTTTCAATAAGTGAATCATTCCCTGTTTTTGGGATTAGCGGTAATTCAGGAACAATTTTTAGCCTGAAATCAGTTGTATCTGTATCCTCCACTCAACTGAGGCCCCATTGTATGTGTCAGGTTGGACTGATGCTGTAAGGACTGCATTATCACTGCAATCCTACTTCCTCAATAAGACCCTCTTGAGTCTGCAGTTATTTCTGCAGATTTCGCTAACTTTCTCTTAGAGCTATTGACTTTTTTTATGTTGTTGCATGCAGTGAAGTTGTAGCTGTGTCTGTCCCTAGATACTAAAGAGACAAGTTTGGTGATATCTTTTTATGGAACACGTTCTGTTGGTGAGATAGACAAGAACCAACAGAAGTTGTTAAAAAAATAAATATTACTTCACTCGCCTTGTCTCTATTTTAAGTTTATATTTTTCACCTGTCAGGGTTTCTGACTTGGGTTGAGCTGGATACAAAGGCAGTCTAATGAAGCATCTTATGTAATGATTTCAGAAGTTGTTCTGCTGAGAAGAGTGATCTGCAGTCTTCCCTAAGTGAGGGTGGACCTCCATCCCAACCAGCCTTTGTCCAGCTTCTAAAAAGAGTTATCTGTGGGTGACCATAGCCCAGAGGTTGTTCATCGTTTTCATTTTAATTCTAAGATGAGATTCAGAGCTGTCTCCTAGAAGCTGGGAATAAGGAGGAAATTATGGCACCTTAAGACCACCTGGGTTTTCAGAGATGACCAGCAAGTGCTTTGCACATTGTCAGTTGTCCCCAGACTACAATTTGAGAACTTCTCCCCTAAATAATGGTCTGGCTGATTCCTAGCAGAAGATCATCCTCTGTCTGGGTAAATATGGATATTATGGCCCATCCAAGCTTGTCCCCTGATATGAAATATTTTTGATCAGTTATAAATTGTAATTTTAAATTATTTTGAAACACATTCATATTCAAGATTAAAAAAAAAATCTTACATTTTGATTTTCCAGACTGGTAGACTAAGCAAAAACAGCTTTCTTTTTAAGCTTGTGATCATATAGACGGCAGTACACACAAAAGTAACAACAAAACTATTAATGGATATTACATTACAATGTTTGGATTTAGGGCTACTTGCAAGTAAGGGTGGTGAAAGATACTTAATACAGAAGAACTGCTGTGTTGGGGCAGCGTACAGGAAACCCGAGGAAGGGTCTACCTCCATTATACACAGTGAGAGCTGTGCTCTGCAGGGGTACTCCCTGTGCCTCGGGAAGAGATGAGGACATGATGAAAGGTTCTGCAAATATAAGGATCCACCATGCAAACCCCTTTATGTGGGGAGAGAATGTCAGTCACAGGGGCTATGATAAAGGCTCTGCCACAGCTCCATGTGCTGGCGGGGAGGGGGGAAGTCATTTCCTTCATCACCTGTAGAGTATCTTTTTGACAGGATTTTTACTTGTGTTGTGTGCAGGGAAAAGGATCTATTCCTACATGTTTTTCCTGATGGAAATATGGATAACATTTTCAAATGTGCTTATGACTCATTTTCAAAAGTCACATAGGAGCTTGACTTTCAATGGCACTTAGGCTCCTAAATTACTTTAGGCGATGAGATGTAGGCTCCTAAGTCACTTAGGTGCTTGAAAAAAATCCTTTATCTCAATCTAAACAACTTGTGTTAGTTCTGTTATGCATGTGTTCTTGATAACATGGACAGCTAAAAATGACCTATACCTTGAACTTTCCCTTTTTTTCCTAAGAGTTGTAATCTTCTGGCATTGTTTGAATAGAAAATTAATTGTTTCAGAGACCTATGTTGTATTTTTAGAGTGAATATATAGTAATGCAGTAGTATGGCAATGTAGACTTATGATAGCAGTGTGGTAATGTAAAATTTTTATGCCATATGAAAACTAAAAAAACAGCGATAATAATTTCAACATCGTTCAAAGCAATCAGTGGGTTGCCAAGTGGACAAGCAAAAAATCAGTAGTGGGAAAATTATGTTTAAGCTATGGAGAAAGTATTGTACAAAGAAGAGTAAAATGAACTATTAAAAAAATCTCTTCTCAACAGGATCCTGGAGTGTTTTTTTTTTTTTTTTTGAAAGCACGTTGAAGATATGAAAAGAGCACAAAGGGGGGAAAAACTGTTATTTTAATATGTGACACCCACGGCGTCACCTAAGTCTGGAGGTAATAATAACCAGATAACTGGCTTTGAAATCATGTAGCACAGTGAGAAAAAACATGTTGCTTGAGTATTACAGCCCTACCCAACAAATTGTTTTAAAGGGGAGCAGCCCTGACACACTAATGCGATAGAATTATATGTGATGCAAAACATTGTAGGTGGCTAAGAAACAAGTCAGAAAAGTAAAAGTTTGCCTGTATAAAGATGTGTTACAAATCTAAACAGCTAAGTTAAAAGGGCTAGCTACTGAAGGGCCATATCCTTCTTCCATGGAACACAGTGGCAAAAGTCCAATAACTTCAATTGCAGTCCTACATAGTTCTAGGTTCTGTCCTGTGCACCAGCAGGAGCCAGTGGCGTAGATGGAGAGAGGCATTGTGACTGCCTAAAATCCCAGCAATTCCTACTGGGAACTGAATTCTGGACTCCTGCACAAAGGTCTGGGTCTAGTGCAGAGTGTCTGCACAGGGGCAAAGAAAACATAGCTCTTCCCACACCTGTGCACAGAACAACCACCTCACCTCCTTGTTATCTGAGGTGGATTCTATGTTGCTGCAGGGCAATCTATTCTGCTAAGAGTACAGGGTTTATGCAGAGCTGTGCAGAGGGCTGACCACGCTCTGGTGCTGAAGGGATCCCTATAGTTCCATGGGCTTTGGATACCATGTCTCTTCCTCTTCTGGAGTCCTCCCGCGAAGCACTTGGTAATAGAGCTGGGTGAAATTTTTCGTCTGAAACTTTTTTCTGGGAAAAATATGGATTTGGTTAGACAAACATTTTGCAACTTTGTGTCAATATTTCCATTAGGAGTTTTATTCAATAGAATTAAAAAAGCAAAAACATAAATAGATACAAAATATTCCATTTCTGGATGGACAAAGAGTTTCATTTAATCCCAAATGATTATTTTTTCAACTTCTTCATTTGCTGAAAATTCTGAAAAAATTCATTTTTGGGTCAACCTGAAATTATTTTTTCCCTTGAGAGTGACAAAATACCAGGTTTGGTCAGGACCTACTATGGGCATTGTGCTAGCTGCCCCTTTCTTGGGGACTGGGAAGGAATCATTCCCTCACTATCAGATTGGCCAAGGCAGAGTGGAGTTTTTTTCACCTTCCTCACACCGGTTTCAGGGGGACTTTGTTAGAGTGAATAGAGAAGGGAGTTAGGCTGTAATGTCACAACTCAGTATGTAAGTGTGGTGCGGATGTCCAGTGCAGGTACTCTATAGGGAGGGGATACAGTGATGAAATAAATGGACTTAAAGGAGGTGTCTGCTAAAGGAGCAGAAAGGGGCTGGAGGGCTGGGGTGCCTTTATAGCCTACCTGAACTATCATTTGAGGGGCGAGGTGGTAAGGTCCCTGCAGTGGGTTGGCTGGAGACCAGGGCGGAAGCCCCGCAGGTAGATTTTGAAATGATCATGGAGTTACTTGCACGATACACTTTTTTCTGCTGGGTATTCCCAGATGTTTAAATATAAAGTTGCAGCCTAATTGAACCATATCCAGTGTCTTGTGTCCTTTTTTGGTATAGCAAGACAATACTAATCTACTTATGCTAAAACTTCCTTTTTCCTTTGTGTTCCTAATTCTTTTGTCATTATGTTGATACAGCCCTACATGTGGTAAGGACTTGTTCTTGAAGCTACACAATTACATGAAATAAAAACAGAGTTTATATCCCATGTATATTCTAGTGTATAAAATAGGAAAGGAAAATAAAACACATTGGAGGAAATTAAAGCTGTTGAGTTTAGAGTTAAAATAGCATATCATTTTTAATAGGAGGCAACAAAGTGAAAACTATTCTGTGGAACTAAGTACTTAATTCACTGGAAAATACAAAGCAAGATGACTGTGGAACCAAAACAACGAAATCAATTGAAACAATAACAGTAATAATATGCTTTTTCTTGAACAATAGTTCACACACATACACAATGGTAAGACAGTGTTAAATTGTAACACAAACTGACAAAAGCAATCCAATATTAGCAAGGAAATTTATTACACATCCTCCAGTTTGGAGCATTACCTTAGTGACTTTCTTAATGCACTCCATTAACAATGGGAGGATATATAGTTCCAAGTTAAAAATACATTGTTTTAATTCAGTTGGGGGATTACATTTTCAGAAGGGGTGTGTGGGATTTAGCTACACTACAGTCTCTGGGTAATTAAATTTTGCATACTTTAATTCCCCCCTCTAATTTTAATTATTGCGGTATTCTTCACCATACAAGAACAGCTCCAAGCGCCTTTCAGTCGCACTCAGCCCCCAAACTCTTTCTCTAGGCTTTTTTTCCGGGTCACACTGTGCTTAATCAGTCTCTGTCTGGCTTTTTGCTGTGTCTCTTGTGTCTTCTGTGGGGTTCCTCTCCTTCTCCTCCCACACACCTCTACTCAAAACAATACCTAACCAAGCCCCTCTCCCACATCGTTCAAATTCCTGTGCAGTCTTACGTGCGTCTTTGTTTTGCGCATTGGCCTGTGCCTGTGTTTAGAGTGCAGACTGTTTCATAAAGGAGCTTAACTGTTTTTTAAATGCAGGGAAGCTAGTTTTACCCACCAGCTTCAATGACATTTTATGCAACCCGCAACACCACCCTCTGTCTTAGCTCTGCCCATCATCCTGACGTGTCCTAAAATGGTAACATCCAACAACCCCATTCCAGATAGAAACAAAATAAATAATTTAACAAATTACAAATGATACAAGCTTCACTATTTACATAGTTCCTTTCTGTCAGGATATTTTCATGCCACCAGCACAACAATTTTACTCCCATCCAAATCCCCCGAATTTTTCATTCTCTGTCAGATTTTCTTCCAGGCAACCAAGTAGCCACTTACAATGTGCTCTTAAAGTGTGTCTATTGTTTCTGTGCAATTTGCTGGCCGAGACAGATTCTTCCCATATGTGTTAATGGGGGACTCATTACTGTCACAGTTTTCCTAGCCTCAATTTCCACAGCTACATACTCAGTTTCTGGGGGCAGCCACACTGAAATCCTGCCCTTCTGATACCATCTCAGATGGTCCTTATGGATAACGTTAGGTTTAGTCCTGAATTCCAACTATATCCCTTACACCACTTCATTTACTCAGGTCAGTATTGTATAGCATCTCTCTCAAGGTTTATCCAGCTCAGGGCTCCTACCTTTCTTTCTCTTCAAATTGTGGAAACAGACCAGATCCACTCTTTTACTAGTCTCTCTGTATAACTTTACATTTTACAGCCTTTTAATTTCATCACAGACTATCCTCAAATTTTCTTTAGCAATGGTTTGAGATTGTTCAGTTTTAGATTACAAGGTTTCTACATAATCCAAATGGTTCAAATCCCTTTATTCCTCTTCAGCAATTCCATACCAGAGGTTTGCTGGATCTTTGTGCAAACATAAGGAGTGGTGGGGTATGCTTTGTGTTTTCATTGACTGCTGTTCTACAAGCCATCAAAAGGAATGGGAAATGCTGGTCCCAGTCCTTTTGGTGCTATTCTGGAAAGGTAGCCAGCTAAACCCCCGAAGTCCTGTTGAACCTTTCATCGAACTATGGGTGTGCTGGGGTGGTGCAAGTATTATGGATTACCTGAACCACTTTTGCATTCACATTTTCTCCTTCGATCTGTATGTAAATCATCCAGGACTCCAAATCTGGTGAAGAATTCACTCATGAGGACTTCTACTACTGTCACAACCTTTTGGTTTCCTATTAGGCAAATCTCAGGCTATTTTGTGAAATAGTCAGTAGGAACAAGCCTATGTTGATTGTCAGCCTCAGTCTCATGCACATACATAAGCATGTCAATAGCAATGCACTCCACTGGTGCTCCCCCAAGATACTTATGCATGGGGGGTTGCAACACAAGCATCACGTTTCCTGCACCACTTTTCTACATCCTGCCTTTATTTTACCCATTAAAAATTCTCTCTTAGCTTGACTAAAGTTTTGGCAACCCCAAAATGTTCAGCAGATTTAAAAGCAAATAACCTCAGAACCTCCTTTTTTAACATTGAGCTGACTCCAGGAACCATCACCTGCTGGTTTCTCCCATGTTCTGGATAATATTTTATCTTTAAGCTTTCCCACTGTGCCCGGAAAGTTTTTACTGTGGTATTGTAAGGGTACATTCTATTCCAGGTTCACTGTGTTTGCCAGTTGATTTTTCCAATCACATGATATCCTGATATCAGGATCATCTCATCTGAGAGTTTTTAGTTGCTATGGGGTCCATTCCTACAACCTCTTCCCCATTGTTCCAGGAACATGAGCACTGTTGCAAATTAAAGGAAGAGAGGCACACCTGGAGCAACGAATTTCTTGGTCTCCTGCTTGGGGCAAGGTTTGCAATTAGCTTCCTAACAAGGCCATCTGGACAAGGCATCAGCATTACCATGCTTATGGCTAGGCCTCTGTGTAATTGTCAAATCAAAGCACTGCAATTTCCCCGACCACCTGGCAAGCTGTTCCTCAGGATTCCTGAATCTAAAGAGCCATTGCACCAAAACATGGTTTGTCCTGACCATAAACTCCATCCCATATAAACATGAGAATGTGATGAGAATTTTCTATAGATTTAACAACTGTAGTATGCGTGTTTGTGTTTGTGGTGTGCTTGCTACTTGACTGAAATATATCATTTAGTCTGTTTGTTTGGGGACTGTGTGATGAGCCTAGCGACCTGCTAGGCAAGGCTGAGAGCTTCATAATGAAGCTTTGATCCCTAAGCCCTTTAGCACCCATCAACTCTTAACCAGGGGGTGGGGCTACTCAGGAAGACTAGGGCTTTAAAAAGCCTGCTCCTAAGTGACCGGAGGAGCTAGTGAACAGGAGCGGCTAACGGGAGCTTTGAGGGAGAGAGTGAGGAGGGGCTAGACATGCTTAACAGTCTTTAAACTTAAAACCCAAAACACTCCCTAATAAAAACAAAACATCAACAAAGGAACAAGCTGCAAGAGTAAAAAGAGAATGCAGGCAAAAGTCCAGCAATAGAGTGGGGGCTATCCAGTTGATTGCACCCAATGCAGCATGTATGATTACCTGCCCTTTGGGCAGGTGGCATATGTGTGTGTTGGGGGCCAGGAGCTCCTGGCCCCCAGAGACAGTGTACAGGCTTTGGAGAGTGGCTGAATTGGAGGAGCTAAGGGAGACAGAGGTACATGAATGAAACTTTCCAGGACACAGTAGATTGGTCCCACCCCTGGTCTAACAGCCTCTGTGCTGCTGAGGGGGATCAAAGTCTCAGGGAAGGAGAACATCCAACTGGAGCACAGAGAGATGATCCCATAGTTGGGACCCTCCTTCCAGATGATGTCATGGTATCCTCTCATGCTGAGGATACCTCTCCAGGTGAAGGAACTCCAGTTATTAGGAAGAGACAGGTAATAGTTATGGGGAATTCTATCATTAGAAACATAGATAGCTGGAGTACTTGTGGCACCATAGATAGCTGTAGCTCACGAAAGCTTATGCTCAAATAAATTTGTTAGTCTCTAAGGTGCCACAAGTACTCCTTTGCTTTTTGTGAATACAGACTAACACGGCTGCTACTCTGAAACCTGTCATAGATAGCTGGGTTTGCAATGACTAGGAGAACTGCATGGTGACTTGCCTGCCTGGTGCGAAGGTTGCAGATCTCTCGAGACATCTAGATAGACTTATGTGTAATGCTGGGGAGGAGCTGGTGGTCACAGAACATGTAGGTACCAATGACATAGGGAAGGATAGGGGAGAGGTCCTGGAGGCCAGATTTAGGCTGCTACATAAGAGATTGAAGTCCAGGACCTCCATGGTAGCATTCTCTGAAACGCTTCCACTTCCACACACAGGGCCAGTTAGACAGGCAGAACTGCAGGGTTTCAATGCATGGATGAGATGATGATGTTAGGAGGAGGGGGTTTAGATTTACTAGGAACTGGGGAAACTTTTGGGAAAGGGGAAGCCTATACAGGAAGGATGGACTCCATCTAAACCAAAATTGAACCAGATTGCTAGCACTTAAAATTAAAAAGGTCATCAAGCAGTTTTTAAACTAAGGGCTGGGGAAAAGCCGAGAGGTGCGGAGAAGTATGTGGTTCGGACAGAGACAATCCTTAAAGGAGGATCTATTAATGGAGATTCTGTATGTCCTAGTAAAGAGGAGAGAATAGAAGATGATAAAATATGGGTAAAATCTGATGAGAAACAGTCAAATGAAAGAGTCCCATTCCAGTACATTGTGTAATGGCAGATAACTAAAAAGTTACCAGTTTTTAAAGTGCTTATATACAAATGCTAGAAGTCTAAATAATAAAATGCTTGAACTAGAGTGCCAAATATTGAATGAGCATATTGATATAATAGGCATCACAGAAACTTGGTGGAATGAGGATAATCAATGGGACACAGTAATACCAGGGTACAAAAATATATCAGAAAGACACAACAGGTCGTGCTGGTGGGGAAGTGGTACTGTATGTGGAAAAAAAGCATAGAATCAAATGAAATAAAAATCTTACATGAACCAACTGTACCCTAGAATTTCTATGGATAGTAATTCCATGCTTTAATTATAAGAATATAGCAGTAGGAATATATTGCAGACTACCTGACCAGGATGGTGATAGTGACTGTGAAATGCTCAGGGACATTAGAGAGGCTATAAAAATAAAAAACTCAATAATGGGGGATTTCAACCATCCCCATATGGACTGGGTAAATGTCACCCTAGGATGGAATTCAGAAATAAAGTTTCTTGACATCTTAAATGACTGCTTCTTGGAGCAGTTAGTCCTGGAACCCACCAGAGGAGAGGCAATTCTTGATTTAGTCCTAAATGCAGCACAGGATCTGGTCCAAGAGTTGAATATAGATGAACTGTTTGGTAATAGTGACCATAATATAATTAAATTTAACTTTTCTGTGGTGGGGAAAACACCACAGCAGCCCAACACTGTTGCATTTAATTTCAGAAAGGCAGACTACACAAAAATGAGGATGTTCGTTAAACAGAAATTAAAAGGTACAGAGCAAAAAGTGAAATCCCTGCTAGCTTCATGGAAACTTTTTAAAGACACTCTAATAGAGGCTCAACTTAAATGTATACACTAAATTAAAAAAACACAATAAGAGAACCACAAAAGTGCCACTGTGGCTTAACAACAAACTAAAAGAAGCAGTGAGAGACAAAAAGGCATCCTTTAAATAGTGGAAGTTAAATCCTAGTGAGGAAAATAGAAAGGAGCATAAACTCTAGGAAAAAAGTGTAAAAATATAATTAGGAAAAGAATTTAAAGAATAGTTACCCAAAGACTCAAAAAGTAATAGCAAACAATTTTGTTAAGTACATCAGAAGCAGGAAGCCTGCTAAACAAGATGCTAATGAGGCTAAGATAAGGCCATTGCGGAGAAACTAAATGAGTTCTTTGCATCGGTCTTCATGGGCTGAGGGATGTGAAAGAGATTCCCAAACCTGAGCCATTCTTTTTAGGTGACAAATCTGAGGAACTGTCCCAGATTGAGGTGTCATTAAGGTTTTGGAACAAATTGATAAACTATAAGTCACCAGGGCCAGATGGTATTCACTCAAGAGTTCTGAAGGAACTCAAATGTGAAATTGCAGAACTGCTAACTGTAGTTTGTAACCTAGCATTTAAATCAGCTTCTGTACCAAATGACTGGAGGATAGATAATGTGATGCTAATTTTAAAAAAGGGCTCCAGAGGTGATCCCAGCAATTACAGGCTGACTTCAGTACCAGGCAAACTGGTTGAAACTATAGTAAAGAACAAAATTGTCAGACTCCCAGATGAACATAATTTGTTGGGGAAGAGTCAACGTGCCTCGCCAATCTGCTAGAAGGGAAATCATGCCTCTCCAATCTACTAGAATCTTTGAGGGGGTCGAAAAGCATGTGGACAAGGGGGATCCAGGGGGGAAAATAGCGTACTTAGATTTTCAGAAAGCCTTTGACAAGGTTCCTCACCAAAGGCTCTTAAGCAAAGTAAACTGTCATGGGATAAGAGGGAAGGTCCTCTCATGGACTGGTAACTGGTTAAAAGATAGGAAACAAAGGGTAGGAATAAATGGTCAGTTTTCAGAATGGAGAGTGGTAAATAGTGGTGTCCCCAGCAGTCTGTACTGGGACCAGTCCTATTCAACATATTCATACATGATCTGGAAAAGGGGGTAAGTAGTGAGGTGGCAAATTTTGCAAATGATACAAAACTACTAAAGATAGTAAGTCCCAAGCAGACTTTGAAGAGCTACAAAAGGATCTCACAAAATTGGGTGACTGGGCAACATAATGGCAGATGAAATTCAGTGTTGATAAATGCAAAGTAATGTACATTGGAAAACATAATTCCAACTGTACATATAAAATGGTGGGGTCTAAATTAGATGTTACCACTCGAGAAAGAGATCTAGTTGTCATTGTGGATAGTTCTCTGAAAACATCCACTCAATGTGCAGCGGCAGTCTAAAAAGCAAACAATGTTGAGAATCATTAAGAATTGGATACATAATAAGACAGAAAATATCCTATTGCCCATATAAATCCATGGTACACCCGCATCTTGAATACTGTGTGCAGATGTGGTCGCTCCATCTCAAAAAAGATATATTGGAATTGGAAAAGGTTCAGGAAAGGGCAACAAAAATGATTAGGGGTATGGAATGGCTTCCATATGAGAAGCTGTGACTGGGAGCCTAGGGGGAAGCCAGCTATGGTCACTAAATTAGGGTGAACTGCAAAGAATGGGGCAGACAATCCCCATAAAGCTGGTGGATATTCCAATACTTAGATTTACCAAGCCAGCGTAAAACAGCTTCTTAATTACCTTACTGGTTACTCAGAAGTCCAAACAACACAGTTCCCTTGATCCAGCCTCAGGCCTCCATCCAGGTACCCACGTCAAATATGATGAAAATTTCTGTAAATCTTATTTCATCATATAAAAGAAAAGGTTCTACTAATTCCAAAAGATCTGACACATTACCTCCCAGGTTATTGAATATTCCAGATTTTACTCAAATACATGCAACAGCCAATTCTGATTAACTAAACTAAACTTTATTAAAAAACAAAAGAGAGAGAGTATGGTTAAAAGATCAACATACATACAGACATGAGTTCAATTCATTTAGGTGCAGATTCATAGCAGAGATGGTGAGCTTTGGACTATAACCTATGAACTATTTCTAAAAGAACTCTTTGCAACTACAATGTCCAAATATCATATTCAGGGTGTACCAGCATAACTGGGACCTCAGTCTTGCAACTCAAACTTCCCCTGATGAAGCCTAAGCAGATCTGAAATGACAGAATCAGGACCCAATGATCTTTTATACAATTTCATGTCCTCTTTGACAAGCTGGGAGTTTGTCCAGGAACAAAAGGTAATTAGGATGACTTTGAAGGAGGTCCATCACCGGTACTTAGCTATAGAATTAACATAAGGCAATTTGCTTGTTCCTCCACCATTCACAGTACATTTCAAAGAGAGATGAATACTGAGATAGCCTGTGTTTACAATTCATTTAAATGCTAGGATGTTCTCTTGATCTCTGAACTATCGGAATACAGCATACACAATGCTGTATGTTGATTACATTGTGGACCCTACTCATATATATGTAAATACACAAAAACACAAACATTATCTCCCCACATGTCTTCTGTGGGCTGTTTATTTTGCAGGATGTTTAACCTTTTCTAGCCGTACATCACAGGAGCAATTAATAAGACTGGGACTTTTCAGCTTGGAAAAGAGATGACTAAGGAAGGATATGATAGAGGTGTATAAAATCATGACTGGGGAGGAGAAAATAAATACTCCTTCTCTTAACACAAGAACTAGGAGTCACCAAATGAAATTAATAGGCAGCATGTTTAAAACAAACAAAAGGAAGCATTTTTTTTCACACAACCTACAGTCAACCTGTGGAACTCCTTGCCAGAGAATGTTGTGAAGGTCAAGATTATAACAGGGTTCAAAAAAGAACTAGATAAATTCATGTAGGATAGTCCATCAATGGCTGTTTGCCAGGATGGGCAGGGATGGTGTCCCTAGCCTCTGTTTACCAGAAGCTGGGAATGGGCGACAGGGGATAGATCACTTGATGATTACCTGTTCTGTTCATTCCCTCCGGGTCACCTGGCATTGGCCACTGTTGGACGACAGGATATTGGGCTAGATGAACCTTTGGTCTGACCCAGTATAGCTGTTCTTATGTTCTTAACTGCTAGGAGTTCCTTCCGGTGGTGTAATAACTTTTTGCTGTACACACCATCTTCGAATATCCTTTGTCGTCTTGTGTCCGTACTTTCTCCAAAGATAAGCACTAGCATCTGTGTCCAATAAGAAAGAGGTTTTGAAACATGGATAGGTCAACACAGAAGTCACCAGAATCTTTTTCAACTCCGAGAATGCTAAATCATACTCTGCTGACCACTGAAATGGTTTCTCTTTCTCACCCAAGTCATGCAATGGCTTTGCAATATTGAAAAATCACAAGTAAACCTTCTGTAACAGGAGCAGACCGCTATAAAACTCTGCACATCTGTGAGTTTCTGGAGAGTTTTCTAGCTCTGGATAGCCTCAGTTTTCTTTGTCAGTAAAAATTCCCCCTGCCTCCCTCACTGATTGTGTGCCCCAGGTAGCTTACGTCTTTTTGAAACAACTTCCATTTCTTTGGGTCCGATTTCATATTGGCAGGTGTCAAAAGCTATAGTTTTAAATTGTCATAGGTCTCATCCTTCTGTGCAAGCACTGTTTTCTCTGTTCTTTGAATCTGTGGCTATTTGCTAATACCTACTTTTAAGATCCATTGTGGAAACCAGACTGAATATGATACAGCATCCAAGAGATCATCTAATCATGGTAATGGATAAGAATCCTTTAAAGTTTTCTATAGTCCACACAAAAGTTGGTGCTTCCACCTTTTTCTTTAACCAGCAGAATGGGTAAGGTCCGAGGACTGGCTGAATCCTGTTATGCATCCTGGTAGCCTGTAATGCTTTTTCTTCTTTGCTTCTGATAAATGGGAAGGTCATTATTTAATGGGTTTATTCTCCACTATCATACGTGTGCTGGACCAGCATAGGACAACCTATATTTTTGTTGGATCTGGAAAACCACTCATGATTCCTATCCAGAAAGGCTCTTAGACCACTCTTCAGCTCCTCATTTAAGCTTACAGCCCTGTGCTGGAACAGGTCCAAGAGAAACTCTGGGAGAACACCTTTACCTCCTTCCCCCTTGTAGTTTTCTTCTATACCTTACTAGATTCATTGTTCCATATTTTACAGCTGTTTACTTTTATATTGCTTTCTACTTGTCAGAAACATTCAGCACAAGGATCCATTCCTGCTTCAGATGCACATCTGTAGCAGCTAAGATGTCCCTGAGACCTTGGGTCCCAAAACAGGTTTCGCTCACTCCCCATAGTTCCTCTGCTAGAAAGCGAGCGCAGCATATAGCTGTTATGTAGGTTTCTGCCCCTGGAGGCAGGACAACTTGTTCACTGTGAACAAATTGCCTACAAATCCTTTGTCTTACCTTGGCCACGTCTTTGAATGGAATTTACACAGACTGCATTTGTAAGACATCTTTTCTGGCCTTGATTACATAGTTATGAAATCCAAACTGATTATTAGCTCATCCACTATCTTGCCTACCCGGACTTCTTCCTCATATTCCAAAGATCCAGTTTTTCTTCTTTTGAGCCAATTAGGGGATTCAGTTTGTAGCGTTTCTGGGTCCTGTAATTTATGTCTGAGCCAGTGTCTACTATGCCTGTGTATTTCACAGATACTATTACATACTCAATAGCCAAACTCCTTTTATTGTTCAATTGCCAAGATCTAAACAAAAACTGGAGCTATGCCCCTTTATCTTGGTGTCCCATGAACTGGATGAGAGACTTTCGCTAGGCATCTGTGATGCTGTGTCCTGAACAGCCTTATATTCATAGCAGTCCTCGTTTTTTGTGGCCAATTATTTCACTCCCCCCACCCTTTTTTTGTGCATTATTGCTAATTTCTCTTGTTTTACAGAGCAAATTTATCACTTTCTCTAATTGAAAATGTTAGGAACCAGATGAGAATCCCCTTTCCATCTAGGGTGACCAGACAGCAAGTATGAAAAATCAGGACAGGGGGTGAGAGGCAATAGGTGCCTGTATAACACTAAGCCCCAAATATCGGGACTGTCCCTATAAAATCGGGACATCTGGTTACCCTATTTCCATCATATCTAGTACAGGTTGTACTTACAGGACTCATGGTGGTCAGCTTCCTTCATCCTGGTATCTGCCTTCTCTTCTGATGCACTATAGAAGGATTGAAGTCCCATGACAAGTTCCACTGCCTCTCAAAGTGTATTTGGCCTCCTTTTGTTGACCTTGATCTGCAAGTCCGTGCCCAGATGTGCATCTACAAATTGGCTTATTGGCAATTTATTCTGGAAGCCCTCATTGGTATCTGCGTACTCCAGGAATACAACTCTCTGCAGGTCCTGTCCCAGTTCAGGTCTTTTCTTTCTCTGTCTGTCTAGCTTTTAACTGTGTCCTGGCCAGCTCAGAGTAATGGTTGGCTCCAAACCACATATCAAGGGCTCATACCAAGGCTTGGATAAGTAAATGACTAACTGTATTTTAGGTGTAAGTTACGCAGCACTGTCAAAGAAGGGCCTTGTGGCACCTTAGACTCCCATGGAGCTTTTCCCTCAAAATTTTTGCATTATTTAGGACAATCTGACCTCTCCTTTCTGGGTCCCTATGGGCTACAACTGGGGGGTAGAAAATTGCTGTGAATGTCCTGTCTTACCCAACTCCTTTAGCCATAACAGTTTCACATCCAGGTTATTGACTTCCACTTTGGGCTGTGACCCTTTGATTTCCTTCTCAAAATGATTTCCCAGATTCTTTAGTTCTTGCTCCAGCTCCTTTCTATTAGCAAATTCCCGGATCACCAGAGATTTCCTGGCAAACTTTCTAATCCATGGCAGTCAGGTTACTGGTCACCTCTTCAATATCTCTCGCCATTCCAGACAGGGAGTTTTTCAGTTGGGCTTCCCAGTCTGTCCAGTCCTTTTGTACTTGCTGCTTCAAAAAATATTTAATCTCTGCTTGCAGATTTTCAGTCTTTTCTGGGAAGCCTTCAATTCTTGCTTTAAATCTTGTTTTAATTCCTTCTGGCCATTTGTCATTTCTGCAAGCACCTCCATTATTCCTTTCTGGTTCAACAGAAATACCAGCTAACAATTTCTCTCCTTGGAAATTGGATCCCAGTCCTTACACCAGTGGTTCCCCTTTTGATACCAGCGGTTGACCAAAGTTCAGGGCCCTATGGGTTGTTTCTGTTTGGAGGAGAAACTGATAATGGAGTCAGGTATCTTTGCAATCCTGTTTACAAAGACTGTACAAAGTCCTCTTCCCCTGAACATAGGAAAAATAAAACAACAAGAGACAGTTTCTCTGCTCACACTCCAGTCCCATTTCAGCCAGCACAGCCAGACTTTCTGCTGTCTCTTTCGTGTCTTCTGGTCAATGTCTGTCTCTCTCTCTCTCTCACACACACACACTCTTCAAAACAATACTCAACCAAGCCTCCATCCCACGTAGTTCAAATTCCTGAGTGGCCTCACATGTGCCTTTGTCTGTGTTTTGGAGTGAAGATTGCTATTGTTTATAAAGGAGCTTATCTGTTTCTTAAAGCTATTTTAAATGAAGAGCAGTAGTTATACCCACTGGCTTCGGTGATGTTTGGCCCAACCCACAAAAATATAATAAGTTATACTTTGCAATTCTTTGACTTTTTTTAGCAAAAATTGGTTAATTTTCTCAGCACCCTGTTAGCCAAGATGTATATGTCATACATATTTCACACTATTTTAATATGTATTACACATAATATTACATATAAATTTTAGCAGAAAGCTTTATATTTGACTAGTATTATGCTTACTCTTGTTCACTCATTGTAAGCATCGCATAACACTGTACAAAGCTAAAGTCAGCTTTGGCACTAGCAAATACAAAATCTGTCAAAATCTAAATACATTTGTTCCGTATCTAATATAGGTACCTCTATGCCTAACTGATTTGGACTGTAGTATCCAAAACAGAGATTTTTTTAAAAAAAAATATAGAATTAAACATCAAGTAAAGGAACTATTATGAAATGGTGGGGTGGATTTTAGTGTCGTGTAAAAAGTTTTGTAACTTGTAAAATCATACTATAAATACTAAATAATATTACTAGTAGCTGAAATGCATATCTTTAAAGCATGCTGTGGGATAAGAATTGCTTCCCAGGAGGAAGATATGTGTGTCTCCTTTTTTAGACAATAAATTTGGCTAAGTTTTTTGGGGGTTTTTTGGTGTCTTCAATGTTTTTTAAAATGAACTGTGAATATAGTCCAACTATTGGCTATACCTTTTTACTCAATAATCCCTTTCAAATTAGTAACATGAGAAGACAATTTAAATATTTGTGTTTTATGGGTATGATTCTTCATGAGCATACCTTCCATTGTTATTACTCAATCCCTTGTGAGACTGGGCTTTAATAGCACATTTTATATTCTCCATGGTAGGTATTGGTTTCCAGAACTGAAACTACTATAGATAAACATGGTAAGTTACTTTGCTTCAACAGAAAACAATCATTTGTGGTACAAAAATATTAAACATTCTTCTAAATGCCAGAATCCTAGGTAAAGCATCTCCATAAAGTGAAAGTCCCAGGGCCATTAAATTCTCAGGCAACGGTTTACATTTGGGATTCTATACATAGCAGAAAGACTGTGGATTGTACTCCTAATTCATAAAGCAATATCTGTGCTCAAGTGGGCCATCTAGTACTTTGATTGTGGGCAGCTGTAGGGCTACTTTACACAGTGCACTGCTAGAACAACAAGTACAAAAGATCTATGGATTTTGTGAGAAATGTGAACAGGGTCTTAGATTCAAACACAAAACAAAGAGTGCAGCTCTGCAATCAAAGAAAAAGTTTTTAGCCAAGAAGAAAAAAGCTGGCAAGTTTTCCTATTGCCAATTGTCAACCCCCCGCCCCCCCCCCAGCTATTCATCATAGGTGCTTCAAGCCCACAGTATATAGCAGAGGCAACCATTTACACAGCCCAGCTGGAAAAACATTAATTCCCATATATGTTTGAAGAATCATTTTACACAGATGTGTAAAACATATGTGACCTATATAATTGGCAAGATTTCGTATAATAAATACTATGAAACAAGATGCATTCAGAACATACTAACTCTGTCTCTGCTGGATGATGTACTAAACATGTCCGGTCTGGCCAATCAACTTGATAATCCCTAATGTTCCTTTAATTTGAATGCATGGTCCGTTGGAAATTTCTGCTAGAAAAATGTTCATTCCAGTAGCAACAAAAGAGTTAAATATATTAAACTAATAAGGGGTTTATTTATATATTTTTAAATGGATGTAATATGTATACAATTAGTGATGAAAAGCAAACCAATACAGTGAGACAAAGCGGGTGAGGTAATATCTTTTATTGGATCAACTTCTATTGGTGAGAGAGACAACAGAAGTTGATCCCATAAAAGATATTACCTCACCCACCTTGTGTCTCTAATATCCTGGGACCTACATGGCTACAACAACACTGCATACAACCCATTTAGTGTCATTTAATATATAACATAGACTTTATTATGGGCATCAGATGTGGGGGGAAGCACTGTCTGAGTGAAAGTCCCTGGAGGCATTATGTCTGCACAGTGAAGGATACCTCAGAGATGTTGAAAAAAGCATGATTAGAAGCAGCGGTTTCCGGTGTAGCCTCCACATAACTCAGTGCTGCTATGGAACCACAGGCTGGGACATTGGGGCAAAAGGGAGGAGTGAGGCCAAGGCCACATCCCTTACCCTGAGAAGTTCCCTCTAAAGTGTTGCATTAGAATTGGCTGGGGCCCCCTTCACTGGTAAACAAATTCTGCCTGGTTTTTAGTGCACCCAGACTGGGGCAGGCATGGTCGAGTGCTAGCTTGAACAAAAAATACATAGTAAATCAATTGTTACAAATGTGAAGCTGTGAGGGTAGTTGCAGATCACTTGGGTGGGGAGTGGGGGTGGGGAAATGAACAGAAATAACAAATAGTTGATTGATTAGTTTCCTTCTTTGTGTCCTCCCCTTCCCTATGGGTATGGTTATGGTCCTCTTCCATTGATTAGATTGTGAGTTCCTATGGCCTGGCAGGGTTCTTGGGTGAGATTCTCACCTCTGCTCCAGCACATTTGCCCTGAGTTAAAAGCGCCAGAGCAACGTAAATAGACGCTAAAAACATTAGTTCCAGCTGAGGGAAGATTCTCCTGGTCCAGGCACTGTGGAAGACAGCCATAAAGTTGTCTTCTTAAAAACCCCTTGCAAGTCTTGGCATAGGGCTGCTGGGGGTGAGGCGAGGGGGCAAGAAGAGCATGTAAGGACTGAGTCCACAGCACACAGTATTATGCAGAGTCCAGGCAGTGCTGCAGCCTGGGAGGCTCTGTAACGGGGGCAGGGCTACACTTTTTACATAGGCGCAGCTGTGCCAGTGTAGTATGAAGATGCTTTAAGTTGATGGGAGAGAGCTCTCCTGTAGTCTTAATAGCTCCACCTCTGTAAGAGGTGGTAGCTATGTTGGCGGGAGAAGCTCATAGAGTTGTCTACATGGGGGGTTAAGGTCAGTATAAGTTTGTCATTCAGGGGTGTGGATTTCACTCCTGAGCAATGTAGTCATACCAAAATAAGTATGTAGTGTAGACCAAGCCTTAGTTTGACTTCTAGAATTGTTTAAATTACACTGGGGGGGCATTTTTAGTTCCCAGAGCAATTCAGGTTGAGGAGGGAAGAAAAATAACTTAAAGCTACCAGAGCTCTCTCTTTCCTGAGCAGCACATTCTGTGCTGTGCCTTTTAGAAGCAGAATACAGAACCTCGCCCCTTATTTTTCAACTGGTCTGCACAATGCTGTGTACATCTTTGACCACCTATAAACCATTTCTGCATTATATGGATGACTTATAATCCTTGGTTTCCCCTCCCCTAGTAAAGATCAACACTGTACTTTCCCTTCTCCATCTGAGACCACTGTCATTACTTCTGTAAAGATCAGCTAGAAGTAGTAGTCTTAAGTGTCCTGAAGACCAATCATGTTGTTACCAATGTAATGCGCAGGAGCAAAAGTGTTGATGGAGAAAAAATATTTTAATTTTCCTGCCACCATGCCTGTACTATTTGTTAGACAGGCTTAGAACCTGTAGACATGGTGTAGTCACATGGTGGGGTAACAATGATCATATTTGGACTTCTCATTAAATAGGTAAGTTAGGTAGCTAATGTGCTTCATCTATTAGCTCTTTTATACCTTTACTGATTTCTATGACTTTATTTATTCATAAAGAGAGTATAAAATTACACATTCTTCTCCAGAATTAGAATCCAAATTCTGCCCTTGGATGCAAACTTGATGTTCCCATTGTGGGAGTCTCATGTATAAATATGATGGTAAAATTTGGCCTAAGAGAAATGCTTGAAGGGCTTGGCTATGCAGTGGGATAATGCACTTTATGGGTGTGTGATTTCTAAAGCACCTTAATGGGTTGTGCATTAATTGGTCCAGGTGGACCCTGCTGGTGTCCTTTAACATAGTGCTATTTGAAACTGGGAATCTTTCGTGCTCACCAGCACTTTAGTGGTCACGTGGACCAATTAATGTGCAACTGTCAGTGTGCTTTAGAAATCACACTTCAGTAGAGTGCATTACTCCATGGTGTCAACAAGCCCATAGTCTTTGATGCATTATGCCATCATATGTTTTATGTCACATTTTACATCTCATAGTAACAGATTAGGGTTAAACACAATAGAAATTAAATGGCTGCCACCAGGGTTTAGGACCCAATCCTGATTCCGTTAAAATCAGTAAGAGCTTTGCTATTTGTGGGAAATTGGGCCTGCAGTTTTCTTCAGATCAGGGGCCTGTTGTTCTTAACTGTCTATAAACCAGCTACTATGCACAGTTGGTGTTATGTATGTTATGATAACAAAATAATGTATGACCATTCTCAATTTTTTAAAAATTGTTGAGGTAGCTTGCAAATCAAATTACCAGGTAGTAGTAGAGATTGGAATCTGTCAGACATCTGATTTTCCTTGTAATTTACCACATCCTTAATTTGGAATGTTGGGAAAGCTCCCAGATTTAGAACCATGCAGTTATTGCCATTGAGAATAAGGTGTTCTACTTTTATATGTGGCACGGCAAAGGAGTAGTTAATAGCAAGGTAATCTTGTCCCTCTTAGAGTGAGAAATTAATCTTCCTTTTGAATTTCTACATTGCACCCAGATATGTTTAGGGAATACAGATCTTGTTATAAGGAGCTGCAATTTTGAGGGGAAATTGTACTTCATATCTAATTTATCCTGAACATGGGTGCAAATCCCTACTTTTTAGCAAAAATTAAGAGCATATGTTTCAGAACTCAGTCCTAATTTGCAATGAATTGCTTCAGTAAAACCACTTATATCAGTATTGTTAATCTTAATGGTTTCAAGTGACCCATGTTCTAATAATCCAGACCATCAGTTGAGTGCAAATCTTTTTCTAATTAAGAATATTTGACCACAAGAGGGAGTTCCTTGCCAACTGTTTACTTATCATGAAAGGAACGTGTATTGACGTTACAAAGAAAAGTAACACACAGGAAGTATTTCTACCTTCAAGTTGGTTTTAGGGCAAAGTAAGAATTAATTGATTTAAATATTAAAAAATCTTTTAATCTTTTGGAGAGCAACAACTACTTCACTCTGAAAATCTATAACTGTGCCTAGATCTCTTTTAGAAAATATATAAATATAACCATTGATTAATAAACATAAAATATGCTTTACATTAGAGACATAGTGGCATAAAGAATAATAAATTTAATATTTTCTCTATAATTATTACATGAGAAACATATATCTTTATTCTTTTACTATCATTTAAATATGACATTTCCTTTCCATCTTATGCCATCCATACTTGTAAAAATATGTAACTGAAACCATATGTTACATTAAAAATGTCCTGAGGTTTTAAAGTAAAAGTGACTTTAAAGTGCATGATTAGGAAATGCAAGCTTATATCCAGTATTGTTAGCCCATTAGTATTTAGGCAGGATGTATAACTTGCAAACAAATCCAATGAATCTGATTGTTTTCTTACTACCTTCCTAATTGATTCTAATAGCATTGATATTAATTATTGCAATTGTTCTTAAGACCTAGTTGAAGAAAAGAATGAAATACTTTTTCTGACTTGTTCCTGAAGATGCTTTGAAACATTTTCCCATGCAGTGTTAACTATTTTTGACATAGCCTGCCACATGAAGTCATATTTTTTAGAACATTTTCTTTTAATTTAATCAGGGCTGACAAGCAAAGAAATCAAAATCCTTTGGTGACCTGAAGAGAGACCAATAGCTTATTAAAAAGGATTTTTCCCACCTGTTCATAGGGAAAACATGGTAAAAATAGGAGTATGCCACATATGTACATGTATGTCCGGTAGACCGAAAAAGAGTCATGGTTTTTCATAACTAGAGCAAGCAGATAATCCAAAAAATATATGAAGTGTGACTTCTGAGAAAAAAGAATATTAAATTCTTTCCGGGTATGTCTGAACAAAGAGCATTTACAAAAACTAGTCTGTAAGTATGAGCTCTGCTACCCAGTTTGCTCATACATATGTATATTTTGCACTTACCAGTCAGCAAAATATAGGTGGGCCACCAATGTGACCCATTTGATATATGTGATTGCTGAACCTCAAAAGGCTGGAGGATATGGTTGGTAAAATCAGCTTCAAAGTTCAGACAGTTATCCAGAGCATATCCTTTTTTATAGTAATGATCCTTGTCATTTTTATAGCACCTTCCTTTTGCTTTACAAATATTAGTTAATTAAACTTCAGAGTCTTTGTGAGGTAGGTAAATTCTTTTACCTTCATATGATTGTAGGAACACTTACACACACAGAAAAAAAGCCAATCTTTGAAAATGTTAGAAATACCCAATAGCTATTTGATCACACAATTACCCAGTTTCTATGTGCACTCTGATTAACTGCACTCTAATTGGGCTCCTAATATTTAAAAAAAGCCAATATTTCCTAACATTGAAATGAATGGGACCTGTGGATGTTTGAAAGTTTGGGTTGGTTTGTACCTTATTTCAACTGGTTTGCCCATCCCTATTTGTTGTAATTATAACAGAACCTTTAAAAAATGATATTTCATCAGCGATCCTTATGTATGATGCAGAATTCAGTCATTCATTTTCTTCTGTATGATCAAAAAAGAAATATTTATCAAATCAAATAGCATGGTATATTAATCGGAAAAGATGCTATCATATAAATTTAGTTCTTTATTTTGGAGGGTTTCCAGTTCAAACAAAACAAAATTCCCTGATTTGGAACATGACATTAAATTAAGTATATTATTATATGTATTAGCTACATTAGTTTACATTATTTGTAAGATTTAATTCCATCTGGAAAAAAGGGACACACCCTTGTCAGATGTGGAAGTTTAAAAAAAATCCTCCTTCAAATTTAAAACAAAAGTACAGTGTGACATCACACTTTAAAATTATCCAATTTTTGTCTTAGAGAACTAGATAACAGTACATCAGTATTTGCAATACATAATGCAGGGAATATCTTATAAATACTGTGGTAACATTATCAAAGGAAAAATTAGAATGTTTGTGTCATAGAATCATTGGGTTAGAATGGACTGCCAGGGTCATCTAGCCTAACCCCCTGCAAAGACACAGGATTTGTCACCACAGTAAATGATACTACAAGTCAGTAGCTTGACTATTACTTTACAAGTACAGTGAATATTGGTTATTTTGTGAGGAATAGTAGAAAACTCCTTTTGCTGATGTGACTTTCTTTAAACTAATGCCTGTTAATAGCAGTCAACGTGTTTTTATATATGAATATGTGCAGCTGATATTCATGTGCAAATTTGCACAGAGATGTGATAAACTGCAGAGCCATTTCATTCAGCATATTTGTCATGCATCTTTGATTGCATCACCTGCACTGTGCCCACTAATCCAGCTCCACCAAGACTATTTCTAGTATTCCAAACGTCAAGCAACTTCATAGAGGCTCCATTTAAAACTTGCTTTTTCGGTTAACAGAGTAGTGATGGTGATAGCTGAAGGGAAACTTCTAGAAGAATGGGCTGTGGCTGTGGCAGAGCTATCTATCACAGGCATGTGTGTGTTTAACCTTTCCCTGTATAGTTTGTAGTCTCATGATGCTATGGGATCCATCAGTGCTCCTGGAGTCCTAGGTAATAGTGATAGCAATTAATGCCTTATTTTATCTAAGGGTGACCTAGAGGCTGCAACCATTACTTCCTGAAGTGGTCCCTTGCACAAAGGGCCCTATCTTTGTAACCTCAAGTCTAAATTATTGCAATGTTTTTAAATTTGGGACTAATCTTCAAAAGTATCTGGAAGCTTCAGGTAGTGCAAAATGAGTGGAGGATTCCATCCGTCTCAATGGATGATAACTACAATAAGTACATGAAACCAGTGCTCTGTGTTCAGCACTGGCAACCTGTTCACTTTTGAGTGCAGTTCAGGAGTTGAATAAAGGCTATAAGTAGCAAATGGCCTTCTACCCAACTAGTTGAGATATCTTCTCCCACTGTATTTCATGCAAGTGGTTGCAGTCTGCTGGGTTACTCTTGCTGTCAGTTCCTGGAGTTGAATGCTCCAGGACTCGTGGTAGCACATTCTCAACCGGAGACTAACTTCTCCGGCCCCCAACATAACCTATATTTGATTAGTTTCAGTACAAATTGGTTGGACTGGGTTTTACTTAGCCAAAGGGACCCAGCACTATCACACAGTATGAGACTATTTTCTTTTCATAATTTTGATTTATGTTGTTGTTTCAGAAGCCCAGTGGCCATAGTGATAGGAACTATTTATAAATCTTTAAATAAAAGAAATAGGTGCCAAATCTGAACCATCTTCTGCTTTTACAGCACATTGCTAAGGCAGGGGATCCTGTTGTGGGTCTGCAGGAGGAAGTTGGCTTACAGGAAGAGGAAAGAATGGAATTATAATGATGGGAGGATTTTTTTGGTATGTTCCAGGTTGTGGAGAGAAAAATGGGAAGTAGAGGAAAAGGACAGAAAAAAACCAAAGACCTTATATGGTTTGGATGTGTTTGGTTCAATTTCTGATAAGCATTGAAATTTGTAGAGACGCATCAGAACCAAACTTCAGAAACTTTTTAAGATTCTTCCATCACTGATATGGAACTGTCCACAGCAATGTGAAGTATTGATCCATTAACTTGATGACCACTAGCAATGCTTCCAACAGTTCCTTTGCAGTCCTTATCATGATGTATCCTGTAATGGCCATTGGGATGTTATTCAGTTAAAATCATTAATGTGATATTCCATTGGGATGGTTTCTATGAAGCAATTATAAAATATTAGTTTATTAGAATATAGAGCATCATCAAAGATTTACAACCTATCCTGAAAAATGATCCCTCACTATCACAAATCTTGGGAGACAGACCAGCCCTTGCTTACAGACAGCCCCCCAACCTGAAGCAAATACTCTCCAGCAACCACACAACAAAAACACTAACCCAGGAACCTATCCTTGCAACAAAGCCCGATGCCAACTCTGTCCACATATTTAAGTGACACCATCATAGGACCTAATCACTTTAGCCACACCATCAGGGGCTCGTTCACCTGCACATATACCAATGTGATATATGCCATCATGTGCCAGCAATGCCCCTCTGCCATATACATCGGCCTAACCAGACTGTCTTTACGCAAAAGAATAAATGGACGCATATCTGACATCAGGAATCACAACATTCAAAAACCAGTAGGAGAACACTTCAACCTCTCTGGCCACTCAGTAAAAGATTTAAGGGTGGCAATTTTGCAACAGAAAAGCTTCAAAAACAGACTCCAATGAGACACTGCTGAGCTTGAATTAATATGCAAACTAGATACCATTAACTTGGGTTTGAATAGAGACTGGGAGTGGCTGGGTCAATACAAATATTGAATCTATTTCCTTAAGTTAAGTATCCTCACACCTTCTTGTCAACTGTCTAAATGGGCCATCTTGATTATCACTACAAAAGTTTTTTTTTTCTCCTGCTGATAATAGCTCATCGTAATTAATTAGCCTCTTACAGTTTGTATGGCAACTTCCACCTTCTCTGTATGTGTGTATATATAAGATATATATATATATCTTCTTACTATATGTTCCATTTTATGCATCTGATGAAGTGGGCTGTAGCCCATGAAAGCTTATGTTCAAATAAATTTGTTAGTCTCTAAGGTGCCACAAGTACTCCTGTTCTTTTTGCGGATACAGACTAACACGGCTGCTACTCTGAAACCTGAAATAAAATAAGTAACATACAATAAATACAACTATACGATGAAAACAATATAGTGTCAAATGCTTGTAAAATAGCATACAGCTTTGACTTTTGTGGAGCTGTGCTGAATTACATCAGCTGAGAACACGGTCAATAGTTTCTCTGCTTTTATAGTAGCCAATTTTGAAAGTTTAGTAATTTTGGCTTTTAAAAGAAAATTTAGAAATATTTGCTTAGCAGTTCAGGCAAAAATGTTATTTTAAAACATCAAGCCATATTTTCGAAAAGTGCTTTTCTCCAAATTCAGTTTTTCAGTGAAAAGTTTGTATTAATGTTCCATCCAAAGACAAACTTTTACCATCAAATTTATCAACTCCCCAAAAAAGGGATTATAATACAATATGAACTCACACAACCTTAAATATAACAGTGGTAACAGAATTATTTTAACGACAGTAATCTTGTTTATCTTTTCTGTATTTTTGCAAATGCCAATTTAGTACAGATGTGGAACAAATTTGTAGAGTTAATGGTGTGGTTTTCCATCTTATTCCACTCCTCTACAGTACAATCAGCTGTCATGTTTAACATTACAAATTCCTAACGTTATTGAAAACATGCAGCTGGTAGGTTTTTTTTATTGTTGTAAGTAAAAGATGGGAGGAAAAAGTAATGATATCAGCTAACCTAACTTTTGTGCTTATTTGGGATACTGCAAGTTCTCTCCAAAGGGTAGAACATGAATTGAATAATACTTCAATTCTTATGTTAATTAGCTGACCATTTTACTTCTGATTATTTTTATATCTACAACTCCACTAATCCAAGAACACTTTAAGATTTAAGGAACTTAGATAACAGACTTATGTTACCATTAGCAGGTATTTTTGAAAAGTCAGAGAAAAGAGAGATTAGAAGTTTGGAGCCTTCAAAACAAGGAAATAGATTTTCCCACTTACTAGTAAGTCCAGTAAGTCTAACTTCAAATCCAAGTAAAATAAAGAAAATGCAAGTTTTAAAAGAGAGGATATCACTGAACTTCTAGAGTTAGCGGGGTATATTTTAAAAAATAGAGGCCCAAAGTCCACAAAATGTGCACACATGTACTTGTGTGTATTTAACATGATTGCACAAGCAGTAGATGATTGCACACTTACTTACCTTTTAATTAGACTTTTGATAGTGTTTCACAAAATATTACTCTTGACTTAGATATTAACATACCCAGCCAGTGAAAACTGGTAGGAGAATCATGTATAACCCTTCTAATTATTCTTCAGCCATGGACCATGTCTTCTTGCATGGAGTTCTTGCTGTTAGTTCTATTTTTTAAAGTATTCTTTAATTATTTAGAAGATTTAATAAACTTCACTTTAATAAAATTCAAAGATCATTCTCAGTTGGGAGGTGTTGAATACCAGTGAGGATGGCGAAATAATAGGAGTCAAAAAAGGCAACTAGAAGGGAAACATGAACAAAATATAACAAAATGAGATTTGGCTTTGAAACTACAATAGTGGAACAATAAATTGAAACACAGATATTTGTTGGGAGGGATAAAACCTGGAGACAGTTGTGGGTAAGAGAAGATAGCAAATTAAGTTACATTTTTGATGTGATATTGCAGGGACAATAGGCAAAACAATTTGGGGCTACATTATCAAAAGCAGCAGTTACTTCTTGTATAGTTTGAGGCTGATCACACCATAAATTAATAGCAGTATTTATTATAAATACTTCATTCAGTTATGGGCACCTCATCATCAGCTAGACAAACTGGAAAAAATTCAGTGCACAGCAACAAAACTGAAGAAGCTTAAAGAATTGATTTTTATAAGAACGTTTTAAGGGCTAAATATGTTTTGGCCTACAGTTAGTGCTTGAGCCTGTCCCACTGAAGTTAACTGTGAGCTCTCTTAGGTAGTGGAATGGTCTCTCAAGGTACGTCTACATTAATGGCAGTGTGTAGAGAATAGACATAGCATGCCCAGCTGGTATGAGTATAAATATCAGCATAGCTGGTGAGGCACAGCTTAGGTGAGTAGAATAGAGCAGTGGTTCTCAAAGCCGGTCTGCCACTTGTTCAGGGAAAGCTCCTGGGGTGCCGGACCGGTTTGCTTACCTGCTGCGTCTGCAGGTTTGGCTGATCACGGCTCCCACTGGTCACGGTTCGCCGTTCCAGGCCAATGGGGGCTGCAGGAAGTGGCGCAGGCCAAGGGATGTGCTGGCCGCCCTTCCCGCAGCCCCCATTGGCCTAGAGTGGCAAACCGCGGCCAGCGGGAGCCGCGATTGGCCGAACCTGCGGACGTGGCAGGTAAACAAACCGGTCCGGCACACCAGGGGCTTTCCCTGAACATGCGGCGGACCGGCTTTGAGAACCACTGGAACAGAGTACCCTATATACCTGAGCCCTAGAGTATATACCCTACACAGCTCTCTACATGCCCAAGCAGTGCCTCTCACACCTACGCTGCTAAAAATATTGTCCCGCTGCCTCCCCGCTGCTGCAGATGTTCCCCACTGTTTTTCCCTGGTGTAGTGAAAGGCTACAGTAGCCCAGAAAGGCTCTGGCAGGGAGAAGGTAGTGGTGAAAGGCACCAGCAGCTCCATCCTGATAGAGCCTTTCCCTCCTGTCTACCTAGTTGGAGCCTTTCACTGCCACATATAGCTATACACTGCAGTGACAAGTGTGGAAGCAGCCTGCTTTCACTGTGGCGCGTAGCTGCACATTTAGTGCCAGTACTTTACATGCTGCCATAAATGTAGAGAAAGCAGCAGTGTTTGTGGTGCGTGCCACAATGTTTGGGACATCTGAATATTTTTTACCATTCTGTTTATAAGAGTGTGGTTTGGGGTTTTTTGTTTATTTTCTTCTTTATTTAAGTTTTTCATTTAATAGAGAGTCAGCAAACTCTTCTAGAAGATGTTATTTTTCATTCATGATACTGATCTTTGACATTTTTACATTGTTTGGGATATAGGTCCACTTTTCTTATATGGTGAAGGTGTGTCCCATTTCCAGTACTTAACATGAAACTCCATTCCACTCACCACCAAACTACTTTCCAATCCGGCACTAACAATTTTGAAAACTTCATGTTGTGGTGTTAGTTTCTTTTTTTCTCATATTACTTCTTTCTGACAGATATATGTAAGTGTCAAGGTTCCCTCCCCACTCTGAACTCTAGGGTACAGATGTGGGGACCTGCATGAAAGACCCCCTAAGCTTATTCTTACCAGCTTAGATTAAAAACTTCCCCAAGGTGCAAACTTTGCCTTGTCCTTGAACCGTATGCTGCCACCACCAAGCGTTTTAAACAAGGAACAGAGAAAGAGCCCACTTGGAGATGTTTTCCCCCCAAAATATCTCCCCAAGCACTACACCCCCTTTCCTGAGGAAGGCTTGATAAGAATCCTCATCAATTTGTACAGGTGAACACAGACCCAAACCCTTGGATCTTAGAAACAATGAAAAATCAATCAGGTTCTTAAAAGAAGAATTTTAATTAAAGAAAAGGTAAAAGAATCACCTCTGTAAAAACAGGATGGTAAATACCTTACAGGGTAATCTGATTCAAAACATAGAGAATCCCTCTAGGCAAAACCTTAAGTTACAAAAAGACACAAAAACAGGAATACAAACATTCCATCCAGCACAGCGTATTTTACCAGTCATTAAACAAAAGGAAATCTAACACTTTTCTAGCTAGATTACTTATCAACTTAACAGGAGTTGTAAGGCTGCGTTCCTGATCTGTTCCCGGCAAAAGCATCACACAGACAGACAAATCCTTTGTTCCCCTCCCTCCAGACTTGAAAGTATCTTGTCCCCTCATTGGTCATTTTGGGTCAGGTGCCAGCGAGGTTATCTTAGCTTCTTAACCCTTCACAGGTGAAAGGGTTTTGCCTCTGGCCAGGAGAGATTTTATAGCACTGTATACAGAAAGGTGGTTACCCTTCCCTTTATATTTATGACAGTAGGGCACTGGGAAAGGTAGGTAGATCATGTCATTTTTGATCTAGAAGTTCCATAAGACTCATCAATCCTGTTTGTGCACCAATCTATTAGCTGATTTGATTGTAAACCCTAGTATCTTTCAGTCAGCTGATCTATAGTATGTCTTAACTTTACTCAAGTTTCAAGGAAAGGTCAGTGCTAAAAATATCTTTTTTTTTTTTTTAAGACAGAGAGAGAAAATAAGTTATCATCCTCTGTTGCTCTACTTTGTGATGCTATAGTGCTTTTTCTAAGCACTGGTGTATTTGTATATGACCTTCTTCTTGAAATTTGTTTAAGAGATATGAATTTGGATGTTGAAACAAGAGTATATATCTCCAAAGTGATGTTAGAAGTCTACTATAGTAGAATGGGGAAAAAATAGAAAGTGCAAACCCATTCAATTAAAAATCCTAACCTAGTGGTTTTATGCAATGCAAAGTTAATGGGATGACTTGAATTCCATAAAATAGTACTTTTTTATAATCTGAAATGGCTCATGGATCTCGTATGAACTTACCTAATGTTTCAGGAGCATTATCTCTATGGAGATGTAACCACAATGTGTATCAGTACAGATAAAATACTGTAGGTCACTGATTCATGTGGATCACTTGAAAAACGCATAGACATAAACCTATATACTTTTACTGATCTTCCAACCACTAAATTTATGGACAGAAGTGAAGAGTTCATTATGAAAAAGAAGTTAGGGAAAAAAGTTGGTCACTCCAATTTTCTTTTCATTGTGTCCTCTAAAGGTACATGCTATTATATGTAACCAATTACTACAAAATACTAAATTGCTAATGGGGTTACTAGGATCCCATATATACTATTTACCCTCCCCTCCACTTTTCTATAGTTTTATTCTCACAAACTCACCTCCTTTTCTTTATTATTTAGAATCAGCTACTAGAGATTTTCCCATTTAGAATGCAAAGGTGTTTTCTGAACTGGTCCTGACTTCTCCTAGGATATGAGTGCAAGTCCTTGGAGACTTCAAATTCAGATTAAATAGTGCCTCTGATGACATTACTTACCTTATTCTATGAATTTTTCATCTCTCTCTCTCTCTCTCGTTCATTCCTACAGGTTGAAGGGGTTATATGCTTTATTACTATATTTGGACTTTCTCATTTTGACTTTGATTACCACGGTGATTCTAATTCTTGAACATATTCTTTCCTTAGTTCCAGTCACTTTTGCTGTTGACACTGGTCAGAGTGGCATGATATTTGTAGCTCTTTCTGCCTTTTTCCTTTATTATCTAATAGGTGAACTACAGTTGAATATTATGGCTACAGCATTTTTAGTTAACATTAACTGTTTATAGTAACACCATTATATTTGTATGATGTTATTTGCAGTCCATTATCCTTTTGGTACAACTGGGATCTTTAATACATGTGTGCAGCTGATTGTAAGGGATTGGAGGTGATTTGTTCTTAAAATTAATGGTCAGCTATGGAAGCAGTAAATTTCATATTCAAACTGTGGCTTTAGCTAAGATGCAGTATGTTTCAAAATCAGTGCTGTAAGCAGAAATCCTACAGCTGTTATTTGTAAAATTGATTCTATTCTAAATCTTAACAGTACTCAGTGTCACCTGGTGGCCTTTCAGAGGCTTATGATGCTTTCCAGTTATCTAAGCAGATACTGTAAAACAAACTTGAACCTCTAATTAATCCTTAAACATGGCTACCACCATGTTTACTTGTGCTCCTAAAAAAAAGTCCTGATGTGTGCAGAATGAAGAGTGGATAAGATGACTATAGGAGATAAAATGAGGGTGATTCAGATACTCTTGAATACATAGCCAATAAAACTTGCATGTAAATCCTTATGTAACCCATGCTTCTGTCACTATTCCTTTTACACAGTAGTAGTCAATATTTTTCCTGCCAGAACAGAAAAGCAGCTGTCCACTGACTCCAACTAGTTTGAGACTAGCAGGTAAACAAAGGAAAAAGTTCATGAACCATTGGAGCATGCTCAGAAAAGGCATCTCCAAGAGTGGGGACCTATTCCACCCCCAAGTATAAAGAAAAAAAATTCCCAAACTCTTCAGTTAGTTCAGCCAGACCCAGAGGGAGACATCCATAGCAGAGGGGAGGGGAAGATATCTGTCCTGAGAGCTGATACTCACAGGCCTGCTTTACTAGTTGCAGCAAGAAGATAACCATAAGGAGAGGGACACCAGCCTATTAAAAAACCTGGGCACGTGCTCCTAGTTCAGCTCAGGATGGTGTGTTGATCTTAATGCCAAATCAGTAGTGTATATTTTAAATGCATAGGAATTGTGGCCTGTGTACCATTTGGTACTGAATAAATCTATATGTTTGATACTAAATTTTGTTGTTTGCATAGTATTTGCTGATTGATGGAATAAGATTTGTGTTTAGATTTATGAGAAGCCGTAGTTAATTGTCTTATAAACCTAAAGATTTTTTTTTAAGTTTGAGCAGTTTTACTACATTGTAGTGTCTTTATTCCAAACTGGAGCAACCAAGGGATGGGATATACACATCTATTCAAATTGCATTTGTATTTACCTTATGTGTCGTTATCCCCAGGTGGGAGTTCTGCTGTCAAAGCAGACTGAACCCACTCACTATTCCTGCAGTAAAATGGAATGATAGTGGTTACTTGTGTAATCAAAGTTTAGTGGGTTAAACTTTCTCTTGTTAGAATGAACTTTTCCGTTGTTTTAGTACTTGGATATTTCATGCAAACTATTAATATTGGCAATTGGGTTTGAATAAAAAAAGCTGTTGCCCAATCTCCAGAGTTAAATGTGTTCAATAAATTAATTCCACTTCAGAAGAAAACTGTGATACTGTTATTGACCCTACATGTTTTTACCCTATTTCAATCTTCCTTAGTTAGGAGAAATAATGGGCAAGGATGTATAGAGTAAGTAAGTGTCTTGTGTCTTTTTAGGAATTCTAGTGCACTTTATTTCTGGAGCATAACTGCTCTTGGTTTATAACCAGTTTCCTGTGTTCTTTCTTAACATTCTAGTGAGCTGCGGAAATCGTATTCACATTTTGTAGTTTGAAATGTAGGGGAAAACAAGTTGTCTCTTGATCTTCATATTAAATATATGTTGGAAATTAATTTATAGAATTATTTATAGAATATTGCAAGATTAAAGACTATTCTCTCTATAGCTGACTTCATCTCACTTGTCCATACCCTCCTTATTCGCAAGATTGGCCACTCTAATTGTTTATTTCTGGGCATTCCAGATAGTTAGCTAAATCATCTGCAGATGGTCCTGAATGCTGTCATCAGAGCTATTACCAAGATTCACTTTATAGATCACATATCTCCCATTTTACAATCTATGCACTGGCTGTCTCTTGGGAGTATATTGATTGGAAGTAATATAGTACCATTTGGAAATGAATTGGCAGCAAATCTAAGTCCATCTATGAGCAGTATCTGTTTAACATATATATATACATCTGCAATGTTTTTTCTGTCTGGATGTTTGTTTGACAGTTGCAGTTTCTTTTGTTGCTTTTGATAGTCTATTCCCTCACCACCACATTTGTCTTCTTTGTATTTCTCCTTAACTCCCTGAGAGTCTGGTGGTACTTAACTTCCATTCTTCCCTTTTTGTTTTTCAGCCGGTTACTTTGGTAATACTTGTGTGAACTGTCATAAGTTTACTTATCAATGAAGGCTTGATCTAACATTAGAGTTTAGTGAAGTTAGGTTTGTACAAAATGCAAACAGAAGAAGAATGTTCCAGTGTGTGATATTTTCATTATAGTACCAAAGATTCTCAATTAAGTTGGTTGTGTATATGTAACAATTCTACTAATGACCTCACCACACCTTATGCAGGGGAAGGGGAGCATTGTCCAGCTTGCTTGGGGAGACGGAATAGCACTTTACGGGTGGTGGGGGGCGGGAGAGAGGCTCAGAGGCTGCTGCAAAAGGGGGAGTGGCTCAGTATGGTGACACTGATTCATCCTCAGGAACTGGAAGGGCTGGGGAGTTGAAAAGGGGCAAGTCCAGTGGGTGATGCCCCTTTTCCCCAAAGCAGCACCCACTCTCCCTCCCCTTGAGGTGGCAAAATACCAGGTTTGGTCAGGACCTGCTGTGGGCATCATGCTAGTCGCTCCTTTATAGGGGGACTGGGAATGAACATGGAGTTACCTGCACTGTACACTTTTATCTGCTGGTTAGTCCCAAACATCTAATAATAAAGTTGTGGCCTGATTTAAACCATATCAAATGTCTCCTGTCCTTCATTCAGTATAGCCAGACAATGTAACTCTTTGGACTTCATTTTCAGAAGGCCTGGTGTACCTACTTACACACAGTTACACACCAAATCTGTATGTGACTTTACAACAAATGTGTACCAAATCATGTTTTTAACTAACTAATGAGATGCATAAATTCCTGTTTGCATGCAAAATTATCTGATCTGCATGACAGTTATAGTAATTACATGTACAGATTAAGTGGGAAACTCTTGAACAACTCTTTGCATATTAATTCCTCAAGCTCATATTATGATAACTTGATAATACATTTGTGGAAAGTTTATACAAAGCATTATTTCTGTAACATGTAAAATCAGGCCTCATCAGGTGACCCTCTTTATTAATAATGTTAACAAATGCTTTTCAGAAATTTCCTTTTGGAGGAAAGGTAAACAGAAGTAGTCTTTCAGAAAATACAAGTTGTTCTAAGGTGGCTGATGCTACATAATTATTCATGGTATTTTTCAGTTTTAGCATGAGCTTCTTCAAAAAAAAGTTACAATGGTTCATGCTGAGAAATGTTTATGGTAGAATACCCATCAGGAAGAAGTTGACAAACCTGTGCTGTAAAGTTAAGGAGAAAACACTCCACACACACATACACACAGATTTGCCTACAGCAGGCTACCCAGTACTGAAGGATAACTGGTCTGTTGCTTGAAAAGGTTATTTCCTTAAATAGGTGATTCAGTGTGTTACAGTGTGTGGTTCAGCCTGATTTCATAATGTATTTTCCATCTGTCCAGGACCTCATCCATTGATGACCAGGAAAGCCATCTGATGGAAATGTTAGAAGGCTGTGTATAGCTGCCAGCCAGGCCGACGATGGTTCTATACGCAGGATGCAGATTGTTGTACTTTAGGTCACCCTCTACTTCATTGACCAGGGATTTGATGTAGATTTCATGGTCATGTTTTGCAGTGGCCCAGAAAATGCATTTCAGATGTTTATGTTCTTGGACATCTCCTTGCCTGTGTGCTTCTGTCTTTTTCACCAATATATCAAAGACCTCTTCAGAAAACCAAGGTTTCTCACATGACTGTCTGTCTGATTCACATTGTTCCAGCAGCAGAATGGAAGATAGCATTACAGATACCACTCCGGGTGATCTCCTCTTTATCTGGGAAGGTACTGAAGTTACATATGTTATCCTCAACAGCCTGTGAACTAAACCCCTGCTGAGGACTGTCCAGAGCTATGTGACCTGGCGAACTGCACAGCTGCAGACCCAGGGATGATCACCAATCTTCCATCATTCAAGGAAGTATGAAAGACCATCCAAAGTTATGAAGCAGATGTGCTGTTGGGCCTGATATTCCACCCGAGCTGCTCAAAGGTGTCTTGGAAACTAGTGAGCATTGACCTGTATAACTGTTCTTAAAAGTGTGAATTGAAAGATGGCATCATAGTGTCCCTTTGCAATGGCAAAGTATCTTGCACCGACTGTGGCAACTACTGGCCTATCTCATTGTTATCAGTTCCCGGAAAGGTCTTTGCTCACATTTTTCTTGTTAGGATGCAGCTGCTCCTTAACAGACATTGTTTTCCACAGCAATCAGGTTTTGCTGAAGGACAGTCGACAATGGACTCTGCCCTTACCCTCCGGCTTCTAGCTGAGCTGCATTGAGAATTTAAATTTCCTGCTTCACATGGCATGTATCTACATCAGAGCAGCTTTAAATTCAGTTGACAGGTCGTGATTTGGCTTCCACTGAAAGGAGTTGGTGTTCCAGATGTTCTGCTAAATCTGGTGACCAATCTTCACACTAGTACAGCTATGACAATGTATGTTGGTCATGGCTTTTGCTAGATTTCTACACAATCTCAGTTGTGTGGGAGGGCTGCATTCTTTCCCCAGCACTATTCTGTAGTGCAGTCATCTGTTTATTAGGACTTGCTGCTCTGCACAAAAAGAACAAGGTTGGTCAAGAAGTATTTATTAACTAAAAACTACACAGATAATGCCGCCCTGTGGTGGTGAAGTCAGAGAATTTCAACCCGACACTCCAAGGTCTTCAAGATGCTGCATGCACCATGGGGTGGAACTTTTCATGGCAGAAGACCAAGATCCAGAACTTTGGAGCTGAGCCACCTGTGCAGGTTGGGTTTAGTGCTGTGTAGAGCATTGATTAATTCATCTACCTGGGCTGCAAGCGGAGTACAAATGGTCATAACAAACAAGACGTTCTTTGACCAGTAGGTCTTGCCACCTCCTGCATGAAGTCCATGTCTCACTTATGGACACAAAAACATCTTTACGCTGTGACAAAGTTCAGGATCTATCAAACTTCTGTACTATCCATATTGCTATATGGGTCAGAAAACTGGACCCTCTTATAGGCATACTTGGAGCAGCTAGAGACATTCCATATGCTCTGTCAGCACCAAATCCTGACTATTAAGTGGTTTGATTTTGTGTAAAATTTTATAATCTCATAGAGATCTGGCCTTCCTTCAAGCACTCATTATATTCAAAAGTGGTGTTGCACGCATTTCAACCATATCACCAGGATGGACTAAAACACCTCAGCACACCGTGCTGTCAAACTCCCCATTGATGTGTGCAGGGAGGCATGCCCTGATGCTACCTGGCAGTGCCCCAGAGATTTGTGGATTCGTAGGATTGAGCCAGATCTGGGAACCTCACTACACAATGCCTGATGTTATGCCACCAACTGTGGTTACTCTGGCTGGCATAAAGGTCTATAGTAGACTATGCGTGTTTGATAAATGCATTATGTGCCTCATTTTGTACCTTAAATTAAACCTTTGGGTTCAGGTGACCTAAATTTCCTGATGATATGGAAAGTTTACACAGTGACTTTTCTTTTATCCTCATGTATAATGAAAGGAAACTTTATTCTTTGTGACAATTGTTTGTTTTTTGCTCATGGATACATATCACCTCAAGTAGCAAACTAAATGTCCATAGACTGGATAATGCAGCAAGCTTTTTTTTTTTTAACCTAATGACTCTCCATGTACTGAAAGTCTAATACACGTAAAGACAAAAATAGGCTGGTATTACACTGTAAACAGGTTGTGGGTTTGACATGCATTTGGATATGCATTGATTTTGGCATTCTGATCAACAAGGTATGGAAAAGAGAGATGTGATCAGCAGTACAGTTTTGGGTAAGTTGATAGTATTTTTTGGAGGATGACCTGGTATGCCTAGGAAATCTTTTAGTTGTTGCAATAACTCAGTAGCATCTCCTTTATACGTTAGATTGTCAAAATATGGACACATCTCTTATCCCATCACCAAAAACTGGCAGTAATAACAGTTACAGTGCTAAATTCAGAGGATTCTGTTCCACGTATAGTCCTACTGAATAGCAAAGAGGAAGAGACTGTATTTTTTATGTGGGGACATTTCATCTTGTAGCTTCACAATAGACTTAAATCCATCCACCATTCTGGATGTTTATTCTGACTGAGAACATTCCAGAGGATGGGGATTTTCAAAAGCAACCAAGTGACTGAGAGCACAAGTTTCATTGAAATGTCATGGGACTTGTGCTCGTAAGTCACCTAGACGCTTTTGAAAATCCTGTTGTAGGGACATTACTTCTATGAATGATTCTGAATTCTTGCTCTTTGAGCTAGGGTAGGGTTGGTGCGTCACACTTGGCTGATACATATCCTTCAATAGTAGTGTTTATGCATACATGTTGACTACGAGCAATAGTGCATTTCTGTGATTTACTTTTTTGGAGGATTGAGGGAGGGTTTCACATTAAAGATTTTATAGTCTTTTTGATTTATTTTATATTTTAAAGGAAAATAATCTCCTCCCCTAGTGCTTGGCCTCTTGAGCAGAGAATGCTAATAACACTGAATGTCTTGGCTGTTTTGTGATGTGGATGAATGTCTGCTAGTTACTAGACTAAGGCCATTTAATGCATTTCTTACTTAAATCTGGGTCTCCAGAAGTAAAAGGCAAGTGCATTAACTCACCAAGATGCAAACTGGTAGAAGTAAATACTTCTATAATGAGTAGGCACCAGATTAAAACCCTAAAATAGATAGAAGTGTGGAAATTTGCAGTTGTGTGACAAATATCAACTGGTTTAGATAAGTCCTTCTATGCATAGGCGCCATAATGAGCCATTTCTTTTGTGTCATGTTATGTCTGGGCATATAAGGATGTATAGTAGGTTTCTCTAACATCTCAATCCTGAGAGGTGCTGGGCTTCCTCCACTCTCATTAAAACTAGTTGGATTTGAGGGTGCTCAGCACGTGATAGGAAATATTGAGCACCTGACTTGGTTGAGTGCCAACTGTATATTTCCTTTCTTTATTCATTTGTTTCTTTCTGAGGCATAGTATTTAATCATTATAGTTTCCATCATAATTTTTTAAAAACTAGGTTGTTCTTCAGTACTGGCTCAAATCACTGCAGGAGCACTATTACTGTAGAATACTGTTACTATAGAATCACATGTAACTGTAGAATACGCCAATGTTTTCCAATAATGGTTGGGTTTAAGAATTCTCTTATATAAGTTTATTACACTGGATACTTAACCAGATAAAAGGTCCAATCTTGCAAGGTACAGACCACCCTCTTGTTGAAGCCAGCAGGATTTGAAGATATACTTCAATCGCTATCACATATCATAACTATTATGCTATTTCTGAGTGGGAGGAAGGTATTAAATGTATGTGCTTACGGTGTATGAATTTAATGATAAGAGTAATAAATAGTTACAATTTAAAAGGCTCCTACAAAATTATTCTTTATCAGTTGGAGGATAGAAGCGGGAGATATTTTTTGTTGTTGGCACGTCTGAAAAATGAAGAGCTAAAGTTCTGGACTTAAGCCTTGAACTTTTAATTTTTCCTTGGTAGACAAAGTTCAGTAGATTAAAGCAATACCTTTTATTGGACCAACAAAGAGCAGTCAGACTTTGAGACCAGAAAGGTTGCTTCTTTAGTTTTCACTTTATTGATCTTGCCCGCTGTTCCTTGCAGACCAGATCAGCTACAAATATTTTCTGTATGCCATAGATGATACCATTCTTCCTTTGAGATTTTAGATTTAATGTTTCTATTTGTGATCAATGCTGAGGAAAGACTTTGAAAACTGGACTAAAATGAGTAACATACCAAAAGGAGTATTTTCTTTACACTTTTTATTTTTTTTAAATTATATCAGGGAAATAAAAAGTCTTTTTAATAACGGACAGGATAAATGAAAGTACAAGCAACTCTGATTTATTACTCTTTAACATCCTAATAGCCATTTTAGTTTGCCTCATGAGCTAAGTAGTACCACATTAGTGTCTGAGAGTGAAAACCCCCATCAAAAAGAAAGCCCTGTACAACATTAAAAAAGCACCCCAACTCATCTCCCAAAACGTGGCCCCATTTTTCAAACTATTTCATTTCACTAAGGATTGTAACTCAAACATTACGTACAATTTTCGGTATGTACTGTATATTAAGACTGCCTCTATACAATGAATTAAAGAAAGAAAAATGTTGCAAGGAGTTTCATTCTCCTGTGTTGCTTTCTGTACAGCAGGAGGCAGGTATTGTGGCCAGAATTTTAAGAGCAGCTCAGTTTCCACTGAGGCCCCACAAATAGTGGTGAGATTTTCAGAAGAGTTTCTTTGAAAATATGACCCTAAGTATCTCAATTGGAGTGCGCTGATTTCTTTTGAAAATTTGGCCTCATCTGTGAGTGTTGACTGAGCACTTTGAAAATTTAGCCTCATGTGGCTTCCAGCACTCCAGGGCCTGGAGGAGAAGGGGGAGGCCCTCTAGAATGGCCCACAATGCTTATCACGCCACAAGAATCAGGATATCTGAATAGCTGCTTAGTAACAAATACATTAGCATGGCTCAACACTAATTACCCATCACTGTCTGGACTCTCTATACACTGATTCTGGTATTTTTTTAAATCCTATCTTGGTGCATTGATTCAAAAATATCCTACATCAGAATTAACATTTTAGCAATTGTCAGCATTTAATATGTAAATCATTAGTAATAAGAAAAATAAATTGTATTTCCTCTCTACTTTATGGATAGTACGTCTAGGAAAATGAATGCATCCATCTAATGATTGGGCTCATCAGCCGTGAGAGTAAGTAAAACCCACATTATCTTTGTATTGGCCAACATTTTTGTCACGGTAGCTGAGAAAGTCACAGTTGCAGTCCTGATTAACATTCTCCACTGTGGGTTTAAGGTTAATGTTTACTCATGCTAAACATACTGAACCCAGTGCAGCCACCTTGCTCACTCTGAGTATTACTTGTTCAGTGTGACTACATGCATGAGCAATACTCTGAACAATATTAGCAAGGGGGTAAAATTAGGCTCTTCGCTATGTGATTTTTGGCATATAAAATACATTTGTGCTTGACCTATAAGCTTCTAAAGTGTTGCACAGAATTTTAACTGTACATCTCCCAGTGACTTTAATTGGAGTAGTGTGGCTAAAATCTGTGCTCTGCTTTGGATTGTGGAAGTAAAGGTTCTGTATACCTGGAAAGGAGGTGATGTTGTTGAGTGTCAAGGACCCCATGATTGAAATATGCAGGTAAAGTTGTGGGAAACAAAACCAATATTACAATATTTCTGAAAATAAGAAATTATGCACTCCGAATAATAAGTATAAATTTTGGCATTACTTTATTTTAATGGCACATGAATTAAAACTGCATTACAATGAAATTGCTGCAGAACATCCACATTAATATCAAATGAATTCATTATGACCAGCACAGTTACAATGAATACTAAATGAATTAATAATAATGAACCACTTAAAGTGTTATCTAATTGTTTTATTTCATTTTTATGTGTATTTTTGTCCAAATTTACTGTTAGGTTAATAGAGACTGACATTCAGTAATTCATTTCCCCATTGAGTATTGGTAAATGTTAAGGTGTGCCTTCATACCACATCCCATAGAGTCCGTTCGTATTCAGCACTGCCCAGCTCTCCTCACCTCTTGCCCCAGACATTTTGAATGTTCGTGCATAATGACCACCCAAGGTGAATTAAAGGATTTAATAACTCTTAACATGTCTGGTGGTGGTGGTAGTAGTACTATTTTCTTGCACTGACAGTAAAACTGTCTTCTAAGAATCAAAAGCACTATACACAGGCAAATGGAGAAAATGAGGCACAGAGACAAAATTATTAGTCCATGATCATTCAGTAGTTTAGTGGTGGAATCAGCTATAGAAACCAGTTCTGATTCTCTGGTCTTTTCTCTGGCCGCAAGGCCAGGCCACTACCCTGATATATGATTGTTTCATTACACAGTCTTATGTCATATTTATGGCCCATATCAGCATATGTGATTAACGTATACATTATAATCTTATGCAACTCTACATCACAGCATTTTAAAACAAGTTAGAAATGGTGGATTTGAAGAAAATTTACCTGTTGTCAATAGGCCCCTAATGCTAGAACCTGTCTTTATAGAGTTTTCATTACTTTTAACCTTGTATTGATATTAATACTGTATGTGTATTTAAAGGCAAGGAGGATGGGAAGGGCTCTTTGTGTAGAGCCACATCCAGTATCATCGATGAAGGTAGATTTCTCACCTAGTCAGTTGCAAGATGTTCTCCTTCGTGTTATCACAATATTGGTTCTTTCCCTGAACTGTTCCAGCAGTATGATATGAAGGAGTGAGAAATGCCACCTGCCCAAGAATTTCAATGTAGTGCAAAGGTTGTTTCAATCAGCTTCTGTGATGAGTTCATTACACAGGACCATATTCAAATTCCATCAACAGCTGGTCAGCACTTTACTCATATTTGGCTCATATTGCATAAAAGTGTTAATGGTGAATTGTTTATTGTTTATGTTTATAAACATAACTTCTGTTTAACTTCTCCCACTGCCTTCCCACATCCCATAACTGACCTCTTTTAAATAAGGAAGTGGTCATTTTGAAGTATATTTGATAAAAATAAGGGTTGATCAATCCCAAAGGGTTCCCGCTTAAAGCTTTTCTGCTTAGAGGTTTGAAAATGTTTGGCACCACCTGTGCCTCAATTTCCCTTTTTTTCTGAATGTTTTGTTGTTGAATGCAGGTGGCAGGCATGCCAGCCTGTTTCCGTTTTCTTCACCCTGCCCCCTCCCCACACCAAAATGTAACAGAAACAATCCTTCCAGCATTTCTACCATGAGCACTTTATTTTATCCCTCCGTCTTCCATTAGCATAACTATAAGAATCCCTTTTGTATTATTCTTCGGATGAAAACCTACAAGGAAGTTTGTGGCATATTAGATGAAAACAGAGGTACGGGCAGACTACACAGGTGCAGCCTTACAGTGGAGAAGCTGGGCGGGAGCCCAAGTTTTTCCCTGTCTAGGAACAATAATGTTTTCTGAAATAACAGTTTTCCCTTTTCACTCACCTCAAAGTGGTGAAACATTACTAACAGTAAGGAAAGGAGAGCTGACCATACAAAAGGTGTATTTCCTAATGCATTAAGCCACTTAATTATACTCACACTCTGAGTGCTTCATTTGCATCTGAAAAAAGCAGACATTTCAATTGTTCTGCCTGATGGTAAATTTAAAGTATGAACATCTATTTATTTCAAAGGAAGCCGTTGACCAAGAAAAGTGTAGAACTAGTTCAGAAAATTAGGAAGCAAAAGGCACTTGGAAACAAACAAAGACACACACACAAACAAGCAAACAAACAGAGGTAATGGATTTTAAAATTCAGATAGGTTTTCTAGATTTCCCTCCACCTACCCACCAAGGTCAAAATTAAAAAAACAAAAAACCTCACTAAAGTTGGGCTGCCTGATTTTCAGAACTAGTGCTGAACTAACAGGTCTGACTTCAATATGGATTTGGGGTAACATTTTCAAAAGCAACCTACTGACCAAAATCCCTTTGACTTTCAAGGTAACATAAGCACTTTTGAAAATTTTACCTCAAAAACCTAACTTTAGGCTCCTATTTTTGAAAATCTTGGCCCAAGTCTGTATTATTTAACAGCAAGTGGGATTTTATTGAAGTATTGACAGCTCTCATTCAGTTGTGTTTGAGCTATAAACAAATAGTAAGAGTATCAACTTGTGGTTGGCTGGTTAGGTTCATACTGAGGAAGAAGATTTTGAAAATTAATGACTTAGAACGGTGAGAGGGCAGTCTGGATAATGAGACTGAAATGTTCATCCATCACATTCATATTCTGGGGGAAAGTAAGAAATAAGAGAGGTCCTGGTAAGCAGGGGGGGCCAGACAGCAGGCATCTGCCGGAATGCCAGCAAAGCACTGCTGCAACCAAAAATCCAAAAAGAGAACTTACTCACAGGAGGGAGGGCAGCTTTCAGGGAGAGAGAGCAAAATCACCAAAAGTGGTAAGGATATTTCAAAACACTCTATGGTCCAGAGAGCCAAATCCTGCCCACCTTACTCACGTGAGCAGTTCCACAGAAGCTAATGGGACCTGAGCAGAGTTTGGACCCAAGTGCTTTTATTTAATATTAATATTACCCTAGTGCCCAGAGGCCCCAATCAAGATCAGGCTCAGTGCAGGTGAAATGTGAATAAAAAGCAAACTGGCAACAGCAGGGCCCCAAAAAAGATTACACCCCTGGTTGGTGTTGGGGGGGGGGTGAAGCCTCTCTTTACTCAAACAATAAACAAAGTACCACTGATTGACTTGGTTATGGGCTCGGGCCAGCTCCTCAACTATGTGATTTCTTATTGGCCTGGTGGCAAAGGTGGGTCTTGAGAAGAGATTTGAAGGGAGTAGTGGCCTCATCATGTTTCTTGTAATTAAAAGGAGGAAGGTGATAACAGCATTGCAGAAAAGTGTGGATCCCTCCTGAGCTGGAGTAACAGTAAGAGATGTGACAGATGAAGTCAAGCAAGGGAGTTCTCTCCTCCTCCTCCCAATTACATTTGTATAGAGCTGGGGGAAACTATTACAGATTTGCAAAAATTCCCTCCAGATTTCTTTTTTGTGTAAGGGGGCTTTTAATGCTACAATTGTTTTGCAATATAAAACCTGTAATTAGCTATTTTGGATTTGCCTAAACTTGGGGGCACTTGACTTTAATTACCAATCAAATGTAATGCTGTATCTGCATTCATGCAATGTTAATTACTAACTCACACGTGCAAACTTTCTTTCAGCCAAAGACAAACGAGGATTTTTTTTCTTTTCTCTGTTGTGAACTAAACATAACTAATGCTTCAGAGAAAGTTTGAGTGATTATAGTGTATTTCCTGCATTGGTTTGCCATTTGCAAGGCAAGGCTGCTGGACATATGCAGAAGAAAGTCAGGTTCATATTGACTGACTAAATTGTATCCCTACTTGAGTGGCAGGGTTTTGGGGTAAAGTGCATTTGTTACTGTTGGGATAGACTTGATCCAGGAAGAGAAGTAGTTATCATGAGGATGTTAGTGTGATAAAACTGCAATAGGTACTGTGTCTGTATAATGCCTAGCACAATAGGTCTCTGATGCTGATTTGGGGGTCTTTAGGTACTACTGGAATACAAATAATAAATGACCAAAAACTATCTAGCTTCACCAGCCAGGATAGCTACTTTTGCCTGCTAGAGACTGGAGAAGAACCAACCAGCCAGCTCCCTTAAGTTGAGAATGTGGCCGATGTTTCTGCAGGTTCATGGAGGAGGATGCGTGGAGCTCCTCCTCCCACTCTGCTGGCTCCCTGCATAGGAGCCAGCTAACAGCCTTTAATCTTATGAACATGGGAACTGCTCCCTGCTTATATTTTATCTCCCTGGGGATAAAGCTGCCTCCCAAAAAAGGCCCTAACCTTGCTTATGTGCCGATCATCGATTCAGGCTAGTTGCAAAGGGGCGGGGGGTGGGTGTATAATGTACTCTCTAGAGCTAGTTGCTCCATAATGTCTCATTAGTATTCGCTGGGGTGAATGGTTCTGCAACATCCCCAGGCAGGACTGTGCCTCGTGGCATAATTTGGCATTTCTGGAGGAGTGATGTTACAAGCTTTGTTTTTTTCCCAGTTTTCGTTGGTTGCAGGAAAATTTGTACCCACTGAAAGGGCAGGCATAAAAAGACATAAAGACACCAAATTAACAGGAAATAAATTACTATTATCTAATTCTGTATAAGCTTATTTTACTCATACAGTCACTGACATCATGAATGCATCCGACCAGCATACGGAATTTTCTGTATGAATTAAAAATCAAATCCACAGTCTTTCTGAATTGTAATGAAATCATGTATTTTTGTCATGCATATGTTTGTCTTTATTTTGAACAAGGCTGGAGGCATCAGGTTTTAAATGGAGTTATTTTTAGTACCTTCTCACCAGTGGACAAAAATTGTTCTAGTGATCAGCTCTGTTTATTTGCACCAGATATGCTGGCAAAGTTTTCTTCTTTAACCATCTTTTTAAAGCGAACATGTGCTAACGCAAACAATCTTCATACATGAATAAAATATTAGGTTGGAAGAGTAATTAATATAAAAGGATGCAATGGAATAGAAAGGTGGCTTATATATCCCGCAATTCATATGTCAATGTCAGTTACCATATTTCATTAGAAGACACTAAAGATTGAAAATCAAGCATGCTAATTAATTAGTCTCATTCCTGGTTAACCTGAAGGTTGCATATAAAAAGAAATCAGGTTGACTGTGTGAGCAAGAAGAATGAGTAGTTCAGTTGAAAGATCAAGAGAGGAAGAAGACAGAAAGAAAAAAGAGGAAAGAAATGTGTCAACCTAAGTACAGCACTATAAAGTACCTCACTGATTCAGGAGAGTTATCTGCAATATACTCACACCTACCAAATAGTGACATTCACATAAAGCCAAATTATTCTGGTTTTATGTAGGTTATGTGGGTGCAGTGCATGGAGTTTGGGTGATTAAATTCATTTCCCAAAATCTGGAGCTACATCCTGAGGGGGCAGTATACTCCCCCTCTACCTCTGGCCATTACTCCAGTTTATGGGACAGAATAGATGTCACAGCTACTGTAGGCCACTAGATCCACACAGCTCTCCAGGTTACCACATAATTGTGGATCGTATATTCCATCAACTGCTTACAACCCTGTGTGTCAAGATGAATGTCAACTGTAATATAAACAGAATCTAGAGTTGAGAAGCTTAGTGTTGGCAGTTCCAGCTCACTGTCTTGGGGCAAGTTATCCTGCGTTATGCCAGCTCTTACTTGAGTAACCCCCTGAGGCAGGGGTCTGGTGATGGAAAGTGTGCTCAAAGGGCAGCAGTGGCAGCACCCTATCCCTCTGCAAGTGGACCCCAGCTAGCTACTCCTGAAAGCGAGAAGCATTGCTCCGGGAGAGGCCCCACACAGGACGTCTATTAACACTCAGAGTAAAACATCTCAGGTGATGGCAAAAGGTGTGATTTCTGTCAGCAATGTTGACTCAAGGTTATCAAGATCCAGAGCATTTTTGGCAGATCAAAATGAAGAAGATTGAGGTCTGACCCTATTCCCGGTAAAGATTGGAGCCTTATTGACTAGCCAATAATGTAGTCAAAATAGTCTAATTTTAAGGGAAGCTCAGGATGCTCTTGAATCATAATAGGTATTTCAGGGATATCGTCAAAAGACATTACCCAGTGGTGCCTGTCATCTGTAAAAATGTCTTAAACTCTTTGCCTAAACCAATTGGTGACACTTCCAGCTCCAGATGATGACGAATATAATATAGCAAAATTTAAAGGGGGTATATATGGGCCTGACCTGGCAAATTCTTACATGTTTTTACTTACATTGAAGACTGCTCTCATGAGACAGGAGTACTCACATGCGCAAGGGCTTACAACATCAGGTACTAAGTTCTGCAGCTCATATTAAGAATCAACCAATATCTGGTCTCAATTTAAGATTACACATTTTAATTGGCAGGTGAAAATCTGTCAAAATGCTTGTATGTTAGAAAAGTGACTGTAAAATGACTCCTCCTTCCACAGGAGGTCTGCTCCCTTTGAATATTGAGAGTCATATCTACTTAAGGAAATGTTTGTTCTCTTCACACCAGCAACACAACTGTTAATTAATTTAAGTTTCAACTGTAGAATCATTACTGGATGTACAACCAAGAAGAAATACAACCTCGATTTCATATAACAAGTTTTTCTGTACTTGTGATTAGAAGAAACAATTTTTAGAAAAAAAGAAAGACAGCTAATTTGTTTTGGAATTCAGTGATGCAATAAATATGGACCTGCGTGCCTATGCCTTTTTTGCAGAGTCACTTTTAAGTACTAGAGAGAGAGAGAGAGCGTGAGAGAGAGTGAGAGAGAGAGAGCTCAAAGGCCTCAATCAGGATCAGGGCCTTGTTGTGCTGGGCACTATACAAACACATTGAATGACATGGTCTTTGCCCCAAAGAGTTTACAGACTCTTCTGTAATGGTGCTTTCATTTAGCTCTCAATCTTCACCCTTCCAAGGCATTTAATTTCATATTACCAAACTTGTTCTGTCATCAGTAAGGACTTAGACCAGGAAGTAGTTTCTAGAGATGAGGCTATACCTTAGCTGACAGATTCTTCCATCCCATTCCGATAGATAAAGGTCTAATAGCAACTGTTGCATGGAAGTTTATATTGTGTCTTTTCAATTTTATGAAGTACAACATTTAGAAATCAAATAAAAGTATTTTGCATGCCATGTTATCCACGGAGGCTGCAGATTCATAGTTTTCCAACAATCTAAACCACCATTATTTGGACCACTAAAATTCAATATAATGTCTTTTTCTCATTTGGTAGCTGATAAGTGGGCTACAAATAGGCTGAAAATCCATTGTAAAGATTGAGCACCACTGAAAGTAAGCACTGTGTATTAAGGGGCGCATTTTCAAAATGCGGCCTGGCCTTTTGCACCCTTAGTTTGTGAGCATCCTGAAAGTCAGGGAAGATCTCTTCCCACCTTGATATGAAAACTCCCAGCAACCTTCTGGGGATTAGATCCTTTGGTCCTTCATATATCTGTATCGGGCATAGAGTTTGCTCCAGCTGATTATCACTCAGTGGTCTGGGTGGGCAGTCATCACACTCAGCTTGTTGAATTCAGTTCTGCATTGACAACTCATATTTTTATTAGTGATTGAACTATACACTAACTTTCAGTTTGTAAGTGCTAAGACTGCCAGACCTTTGATGAGAAGCCATTACAGTTAAGTCTGCCTCGAGAGCTATGACAGATGAAACCAACCTGTTACATCGCCGGTTGACTGATAGTCCATTTTCAGACAGTGAACACACTATATCAACTTGAATGTGTGCTCATATTCAGGGGATAAATCTCACTCCTGCAGACCAGGGTGTTTCACCAGGGCTGATCACTCAATACCCTTTTACTACTACAATGCACATGTTTCTGGATAAGAGCACTATGGCCCTTTACCATGCACACATTATCAGCACTGCCAGGGAGCTGAAAATTACATTCTGACAGAGTGAAACATTGATGGGAAAGCGTCGAATATAGTAAGTAAATTCAGGAGCTCATTTTAGCATCTGCTTCCTTGTCCACTTGATTGCAGATCCTGGACCAGGCTCAACTGGCTACTTTCTGGCTCATTCCAAGACGCCACAACTATGCACCAGCTTGGCCTGGTTTCCTCTCTGTGCTGTGAGTCTTGGGGAGCTCCATAGGCAATTGCTCATGGTGGAAGAGTGTCCAACTGAACATTTGGAGCTTGGTTTACAACACCAAGTCACCCTTTATACAGAGGCTGTCCTCTGGTTATGGAACCTGGATAGTGAACTCTGACATCTGCATTTGAGAGGAGGAGTCTGTCAGCACAAATAATTGCACTTTAATAACTGAATGAAAATCAAGTTCTTAAACATCTAAACTACCTAAATAGAAACAGACATTGGTGGCAGAATTGTCCCCCTATTTGCAGGGACAAAGTGGAAGGAATACTTAAGGCTGGAGTGAAAATATATATCAATTATACAATATCTGTACATGTATGGTATAGGTACAAAGCAACATAAAGGCAGGAAGCCCACCATTCCATTCTTCTCCACCACTGGTTGTAAAAGGTGAACATCAAATGTTTATTATCGGTCATATCTTAAATCAGTAAATCTTCTCATTGCTATTTTATAATCAGTGCAACAAAAGAATGAGCTATGGAAACCCTGGATGCCTGTTATGACAACTACATTCAAATGCCATCTAGAAACATATCCCAGTAGGCTCAGTAAGTTCTTCATCTACAGATGAGGGTCTTAACCAAGAACACTTTATCCTGATTCTTGTGAACTTCATCTAAGGAACTAGGATAGCTACCACGTCTCAAAGAATATAAATATATTAACAAGTGTGAGTGACACCGATACTAAATCTCATCTGCTCCCTGTTCTTTTGGCTTCTCTTCTCGCCACAGCCTGATGGCAACAGAACTTAATAGACAATTTTTCTATTCTCCTTTATGAAGTCTGAGGGAAGGAGGTGTAGTTCCAGAAGCTCTTTACTCTTCTGCTTAACTTTTTAGAGACTCCAGTTTTTTTTTCCTCTTTTGAGGATATCTGTGAGAAATACAACCATCAACTTAAAAGAAGCAAGATTTATTAAAGACAGAAATAAAAGGGAATTAAAATGAGAGACAAAAATGAATTACAATAAAATAAACAGCTTGCTTAACATCCAGATTTGTACCTCTCAAACTAAACTATAAAAGGCGTTTTCAGTAATTAGCTCAACGCAGTTTACTATCCGATAGGTGGTGATTACTGTGTTCCAAGAGGGTTAACGGTGGTATCTGCTTAGTTTAGTGACTCTTCACTATTGGTTACATGTATTCCTATGCAAAGGGCCAGGACAAAGTCCTGTTCACCTTTTAAATTCACTTAAGTTGCTCATTAAGAGACCTTAAGCAGCCTATAAGAGGAAGTCCAATGCACTGAAGTGTCACAGATAGAGTTTTACTCTCAGAGTATTCATTGTAAGTGGGTTCCAGGAAACATTGCAAAGGGTCAGTAGAATTATTAATTATTATTATCATCATCATCATCATCATGCCCCTTCTGTCTTGTTCTTTATTTGTGTGAGGACTTGGAGATCATAGGTTTCTATATCACAGTTATGAATCTGAGCACATCGCCTGAACCAAAACTTCTCTGGCTCTCAAGATGTCATATGAGCTTTCTATAGAGAGACGGTGCTCTCCTTAACTGATTTAAGGTATGAGACTATTTGTTTAATCATTCAGTGAGATAGTATAACCCCTTAGCATTCCAAAAAAGGAATCAGATTCTGTAGATTAGAAAGAAGGCACTTGAAAGAAAATTATATTGACCCTTAGATAATTTAATAGACAGACAGCTCAAGAGTAAATTTACTGGCTTTATGATCACTTGAGACATTTAAAAAATGTTTTTTTCTGACAGTGTCTACTTGAGGCCATCTAAACCACAATGATAATATGATCTGTATAGGATTCACAAAAAACATTGAGGAAAGAAATAATCAAGGTGACAAAACAGAAAATAGAGTTTAAATGTATATTCCTTATTCTTGGGAAATTTGCTAAGAGTTAGTATGCATTAATTAGAAATCACCAAATACTGCTTGCTGTGTCCACATATTTCTCTTCCCGCGAAACATGACTCAAGTCTCCTCCCTGGTGCATGCTAATCGGAGTGGCTTCTCCATGCGTCCTCACATGTTTTGGGTCTTGAGTTCTTTATTTCAAGTGCTTGGTGTCTCCACCCAAGGTGACTCCTCTCTGTGCTTGGGATACCAGGGATTTGGTCCCTTGGTAAAATAACTAATACTGCTACTCTATTCACAAGGAATATAACCCATACACAAAACACAACATATTAATACAAACCCAAACCAGTGAAATGTTACACTCAAAAATAACAGTATAAGAGAGGGGACTTTATTGCAGACAGGAAACAAAGGCTCTATGGAAGGAAAGGATTAAGATAACTTAAATCTGAAAACTTCAACAGTATAACAAATCTCCCATCTCCCTTCACGCACCCCCTGCCAGCTTCCTCCTTCGTACATTTCCTGGCAGATGGGGATGTTGAGGATAAATCCTGCAATGACTGCTGCAGTGCTGTGAACATTAGCCAGCTTAAACAAAAAGTAAAGGGATTCCTTATGGTGTCTTTACTCCTGCTTTGAACAGGGTCCTCTTCTGGCCCCCAGGTCTGGAGCCCTATGGAAGTCTTGGCTAACTTAGTTCAGTGTTCCATGAGCTAGCAAACTCCAAAGGGGGGTTGTGACAGGGTTGGGGGAGACTCCATCCAGTGTGGGGCAAGTGCACCCCATCTCTCTTAGGGCATAGGGTTGGGGTGTACGTAACCTGTGTCTATGCCTCCTTAGCCCGAGTCAATATACTCACCCTTCTTATTAGGGCAATTAGGCCTAATGGCCAAAGTTAATGTACTTGCCCCTAATAGCTGGGCAGTGTGGCCCAATGGCCAGAGTCAATAGATTTTCCCCAGTCAGCAGCACAGTAAGGCCTAGTGGCCAGAGTCCATGCATTTGCCCTTTTAGCAGGGCAGTGTGCCCCAATGACCAGCATCAATAGATTTGCCCCAGCTGACAGGTCTGTAAGTCCTAACAGCCAGAGTCCATAGATTCACCCCTCTTTGCAGAGCAATAAGGCCTAGTGGCCAAAGTCAGTAAATTCATCCCTGGTGGTAGGGTAGTGAGGCCCAGTGGCCCCAGTCAGGAAGGGGGCTGCCACAAACGAAAAAAGGGGGGGGGTGTGGCAGCCCAGGTAGGGGGGTAGAAGCCCTCCATCATACCCCAGACTAGGTAATGGCAGGAGTGGGGTAGCCAGTAGGAGGTTTCCGACCGATACACACTGCCTAAAAAATTCTGGTTCACTAACCTGGCCACGATCTAATTCCCTTGGGCTGTTTCCCACTGTAGTTCCCGCTGCTGCAGTCTGGCCATCTCTGCAGTCCCTGGCGACTCCGGATTATGTGAGGCCTCCACAGGTACCTTGGCATCTGCCTGGGTTGCAGCGTCTCCAGCTCCCACGGCCTTGGGCTTCAGCTGATCCTTGACTGGAGCCAGTAGCATACATCCTTCCTCCCTGGCAGTCAGCAGCAGCAACTGAGCTGAGTTGCTTCCTTTTATACTAGTGCATTTGTAGCATGCCCAGTAGAGTTGAGGGGGTGTGGTTTCCTCAGCCCACAATGTAGGGTTAATCCTTCCGGGTCCAGTGTGGGGCGAGTGTGACTTGTCATAGGGTTACACCCACAAAACTCTTATTAATTTTCCCCAGGAGATTTTTTGTGAGTTGGTCCACTGTCACAGGCTGCACTTCTGAGCCACCTAGATCAATTAACCATCTTCAGTTAAATCCTTAAGTCTATATTGTGCCTTTAAAGTTCAACCCTGAGATTGGAGAGGGTGCAATGGGACTGCACTGTAGCAGGAGCAATAATAGGCATTTTAGCAGACTCAGACAATTCCTTCCTGGGCTTGAGGGGCATTCGTACTGCATCAGGAGCAACATGCACTCAATGAACTCCTAGGATGGGGAAGGCATGGCCTTACCCTCACCCCACTTCCTTCCCTTTAAGGGAGGCATTTATCTATGGTGATATCACCCTTATGCAGTGCTTGCATTCTCAGCAACATTGCAGCTGGCCTCTGCATGAGGACATATTGCTGGGAGAGACACCATCTATTCTATTCTATAGAAATTCTTACACTGCTCTTCTCACTGTAGTGCAAACATTAAGCAATGTGACTAACATCTGTCATGTGTTTGTTCTCTCCTCCTCCCTCTGCATACATGCATGAGGACAGCCACAGTCTGCGCCTTCATTTTATATTTATTTTTTCAAGTTCAGTTAATCTCTTCCTATAACTGCTGCAAGGTTCATCTCCCTATACTTCCATCCCTCACTCACCATGTCACATCTGAATTTAGTTTGCTCTTGTAAGCAGGGACGCTCTGTTTTGTGCAACATGCCTAGGACACAATCAAATAGCACAACATAGTAACAAAAGTGTTCATGTTAGTGAAAGACCAACTGCTCTGAACCAAGTATAGTGTCAGTGTAACCCACTGGTTAATGTGTGTTATGGGTTCTCTTCTCTGTCTGGTTCAGAATTGATGAGAGTCTGTTACAGCCCTAACTACAAGCATGGTTCTTTAACTCAAGTGATAGCAGCTCATGTTTCTAGCTCTAGAAGTCTGCAGTTCAGCCCTTCTGTGTGCCAAGATGGATTCAGTCAGTAAGTGTTGTGGAGGCTTTTTCACAAGAGTGCCATTGTACTTCAATCCAGCTCCTGACAAGGAAGAATCCTTCTTTTCCAGCCAAAATTTCTCTTTAGCAGAAACTGTCAACCCTGAATTTTGACAATCAGTGTGGTTAGTTGATGTTCACAAAGGGGAATTAGAATGAAACCACCATATTCATTTTCACTTGTGATTAAGGCAAGAGTTGAACTCCTGTCTCCATTTTCATTATCATTTGTATTCATTATGTTGCCTCAATCATTGGAACTGTTGTTGAAGTGAAACAATAATTGATAAAAGGGAAGAGAGGAGCCAAATTAGTCAATGACAGAGGAACTTCCCTTTCCCCTGCTAACTGTGATAACAATTAAAAATGGAATAATACTGAACTGTGCCCTCAACCAAATGGAAACTGAACATTTACATGAAAATAGACTAAAGAGAGTATGAGACAGAGATGGATTCATCATAGATATTTTTCACTTTTTGAATTTTAACTAATGTCAATCCAATTTCTTAGTTCTCTAGTTTCAATAAATAGTACTAGTGATAATTAGTGAATTGCTCTGCACATACATGTAGATAATGCTATGATTTTATGCTTATGAAGTACCATTTTGCTATAAATATACACATTTGCTACGTGTCACTAGAATGCTTACGAAATTTTTAAAGTAGTGTGACAAAGTTCCTGCTCTACCTTGGTGGGTCTTGCGCTTATTGGCAGATTTGCTTGCCTTGGAGCTTCACGGCAGCCTTCAGCTTGGCCGTTTTTCTGAATTCACAGTCCAGGTTGACTCCTCCTGTGTCTGACCAGGAGTTGGGAGGATTTGGGGGGAACCCAGGCCCACCCTCTACTCCGGGTTCCAGCCCAGGGCCCTGTGGAATGCAGCTGTCTAGAGTGCCTCCTGGAACAGCTGTGCAACAGCTACAAGTCCCTGGGCTACTTCCCCATGGCCTCCTCCCAACACCTTCTTTATCCTCACCACAGGACCTTCCTCCTGGTGTCTGATAATGCTTGTACACCTCAGTCCTCCACGTTCTCAGTCCACGTTCTCACTCTCAGCTCCTAGTGCCTCTTGCTCCCAGCTCCTCACACGCACACCACAAACTGAAGTGAGCTCCTTTTTCAAACCCAGGTGCCCTGATTAGCCTGCCTTAATTGATTCTAGCAGCTTCTTGATTGGCTCAGGTGTTCTAATCAGCCTGTCTTAATTGTTTCCAGAAGGTTCCTAATTGTTCTGGAAACTTCCCTGTTGGAGGACGGGACCGTCCCTCGCTTGCTCCTCAGCTATCTGCTTTCTTTTCTTTCCTAAAGCCCCCTGGCCTGGATTTTTCTTATTTTTGGACCCTGCCTTAGTCTCCCCCCCCGACCGGGCCGGACGCTTTGCTGATTTGGTTTGATTTTTTGTTGTTTTTTTGCTTTTTTTTTGATTGCTGACAAGTTGCCATCTTGCAGCCAGCACCACACCCCCCCCTCGCCTGCTTTCGGGCGCAGCTATTTGTCTCAGCTGAACCCCCGGAGGAGGGGGGGGAAGATTGCCGATTCTGCTATCCGGAGGGGGGAGTGGAAGCCCCCAGACCCAGCCGCTTTGCTGGCAGCTCAGACTATCTCTACTACATTCTTAGCATGCCGGAAGCCTTGGAACACAGCCAACACGGCCGGAGAAGAAGGATTTCAGAAGACAGGAGAAATAATTCAAGAAGCTACGAATCATCGTGAAGGGGGCCGTAAGATTGAGTAATTTTTCGAATTCTACTCTCGTGGGGGGGAGTTTGACTGTGTTTTAATTGCATTTGTGGCGGCACAGGGGGTGTGGCAATAAGCTGTCCCCTGGTCCATCGGTGCCCGCTCCACCCCCCCCCACCATTACTACAACTGTCACGGCCCCCCGCCGCTTCGTCCCTGCTGGCAATCTGCCATCCGCCTTCAGATCCAGCTGTTTGCTTTGAACTTTGCCTTTCGGACCGGACATAACAGCCGACCAAACGAGACTCTTTGGACAAACGTGTGTGGGTTTACACACACCCCCCCGGACTGCTTAGTTTATAGCCTGCCCCTATTATTGGATTTTTCCCCCCCCCGCTCCTTGTCCACCCCATTTGGTATTCTCCCCCCATTCCCCCCTCCTGCAGCCTAGTAGGGAGGAGTGGTTAATTCGCTCCCCCCCGCCCTTTCTCCTTCCGGTGTCTCCCCATCCCTCCCTGCTTACAATGGCGGGGAATGAGAGAGGCGAGGCCCCTTTAATAAATTTAGCTGTTTCTCCCCCACCACCCCCGCCCAACCCCCAACCTTGCCCCCCCCACCATGATTGTTAAAATACTTGCCACCGCCCCTGCTGGGGCACCGGCAGCAGGAGGCACCAGAGTGATTACTGCTGCTGCTGCGCCCCCTGCCCACTCAGGTTCTAGGAACCCCCTGCCAGCTGGCTGCAAAGGCCAGGGCGGGCAGAAAGGAAAGGGCCCCGCTAAAACATCTGGGCCCTCCATGGCAGGGGCGGCCCCCACAGCCGTGGCCTCGTCATCGACCGCGGCGCCCCTCCCCGCAATTCCCTCCACCAACTCTGCATATGTCCCCCCCGCGGCCCCCAGGACGTATGCCCGGGCGGTGACAGGCTCCCCCCTGCCTGCCGCCTCATCATCTCGCCCACCCACTGCCTCCGCTACCATCACCAGCAGCCGGGGCCCTTTCCCCACCTTGACCAGGAAGCACGGTGTCCGCTGCCTCCTGGTGCCCACCTTGCCCCACGTGGAGACATACGTGCAGGCATTGGCGAAGGTGGTAGGACCCACGGCTATTGTGGTGGCCTCCAAGATGTATGGGAAGGTCGTTTTTTTCTTAGCTACAGAGGCTGCCGCCCAGGAGGCGGTGGAAAGGGGCCTGGCGGTAGGGGGGGTGTTTGTCCCCCTAGAGCCGCTAGAAGACCTGGGCGTTCGCCTCGTCCTCACCTCCGTTCCTCCCTTTTTACCCAATGCTGCCCTGTTACCCGCCCTCTCTGCCCTGGGGAAACTTACCTCTGTCATCAGCCCTCTCCCGTTGGGCTGCAAGGACCCCACCCTCCGTCACGTCCTTTCTTTCCGCCGGCAAGTGCAGCTTCTACCGCCGGCGGGGGTGCGTGACGGGGAGGCGCTCGAGGGGTCCTTCCTAGTCCCCTACCAGGGAGCCCGCTATTGGGTCTTTTACTCCACCGGAGAGGCCCGGTGCTACCTCTGCCGCTCGGCCGGGCATGTCCGCAGAGACTGCCCTTTGGCCCGGAGGGGAGGGGCACCTGAGACCCCCGAGACCCGGCAGGATATCGGCCCCGTTGTTGCCGACGCCCCTGGCTGCCCAGCACCTGAAACCAACCCTCCTCCTACTCAATCCATCGCTGCTCCCGCCCGGGCCCAGGAGACTTCTTCCCTACTACGCCCGGGCGAGCAAGGGAGTCCCACCCTTGCTATTACCACCTCAGCAGAGCCTATGGAGGAGGGTGCGACAAAGATATTATCGGGCATAGGAGAGGGCCCACCCCAAGGAGAACCCCCCCTCCTCATGCTGCCTCACCGCTGCCCCCCCGAACCCCTGAACCATCACCTCCGCCCCCCGATACGACCCCTGCTAACCAGCCCCCAGACGACGCTATGGAGGACTGGAACCTAGTCCAGGGGAAACGGAGCAAGCGGAAGGCTCGAGCTCCGCTGCATCCATCCGACGCGGAAGCCCCCCAGAAGACCAGGAAGGGAGGCACTGACATCGAGCCCTCCGCTACGACCACAAGTGAGGTCCATCCGCTGGTGTCGGGAGGGGAAGACAGACTGGCTTTGGAGGGCAGAACTCCCCCTCCACGGGAGACCCTCCCCTCCGAGACCCCTGAGAACGCCCCTTCTGCCCGGATACCATCCGAACCCCCCGCGAACCCCGAGGCGACCGCTGCGGCGGGCCCTAGAGGAGAGGCCCCCGGGGTAGCAGGCGTTGGCCTCTCCTCCGTGTACGCAGAGATTGAAGCCCTAGATTTGACCCCGGTCACCCAGGGAGAGGATGATCTACTCCCGGCTGGCCTCGGGCTGGGCAATCTCACCCCAGCCCCTCTTTCCCCATGCTCCCTCCCCCTGATTGCCTTCCCGGGCGAGCACCCTGCAGAAGGTGGTCCACCACCTGATGCCACGGCCGCCAAGACCACCGCAGAGCCAGCGCCTAGCATTACTGGGAGCCCCCTCCCTTACTCCTTAACCCTCGACTCTGCTCAGGAGGCACCTTCCTTTAGCTGCTTGCCTCCTGAATCCCAGAGCCTTACCTCTGCCCCTTCCCCCTCCCCTGCCCCCGCCCAGTTTACCCCCTCCTGCAATGCTCTTGCCGCCCCTGGGGTCGTCTTTTTTCCGCCTTTTGCAGATTCCCCCCAGGGAGCAGTTTTTGCACTTTCTAGTCGCGACCCATTAGGAGTTGCAATTTTTCCCCCGCCATCCCCTTCCACCCCAAGGCATGAAATGGATTTAATAACCCCAGCCTGTCAGACGCCCCGTCGGTGGTCCGCACCCTGCCTACCCGCCTTAGCGGACCACAAGGCTGTATTAAGAGCCCCACTGGGGAATACCCCGGGAACCGTAACCCCACCCCCCCATGAGCTGCGGCATGCACTACGGAAGTTCCTAGAACACACCCGTGGTGCCCGCAATAGGGTACAGCTAGCTCTTCAGCTCTGGGGGGACTTTGATCAAATTTTTCAGGCCACAAGGGCCCTTATAAAGGAGGGCAGAGGGCAAGGCAGGCGCGGTGCTGCGGCCTACGAGCGGGCCCGCGGCTTCCGAAGCAATCTGCTCATCTACGGGATGGGTCACGGGTTGCTGCGCAACCCGCCGGGGGCCATGAACACCCCCGCCACTGAGAAACTCCCACCCGCCCAGCCCTCCGCATGATGCCTCTTATTATTGCAACCTTGAATACCAGGGGTTGTAGGATGGCTCTCCGCAGGTCCCAGGTGCTCTCTTACCTTTGGGAAGGGGGGTACTCTGTAGCTTTCCTGCAGGAGACCCATATGGACCCGACCGTTGAGGACAGGTGGCGGCTGGAGTGGGGGGACGGGGTCTACTTTAGCCACTTCACGACTTGGCAAGCTGGAGTGGCGACCCTGTTCTCCCCCACCCTACGGCCCGAGGTGCTAGGGGTCACTGAGGTCGTGCCGGGCCACCTGCTGCACCTTCGAGTCCGTATGGAGGGGCTCGTGGTCAACCTTGTTAATATCTATGCCCTGCAAATGAGCCCAAAGCGGCCACAATTTTACCAGCGGGTGTCCGACTTTCTCGGCACCCTAGATTCGTATGAGTGCCTTGTCCTGGGAGGGGACTTTAACACCACCCTCGAGGAACAGGACCGCTCAGGGGCCGAGCCGAGCCCAACCGCCGCGAACAACCTCCGGGGAATAGTTGAATATCACTCCCTAGTGGACGTCTGGCGTGACCATCACCCAGATGACACCTCCACGTTCACTTTTGTCCGGGTGGAGGCCCATCGGTCACACCACTCTCGGTTGGACCGCATTTATTTATCCCGTTTCCATCTTTCACAGGCCCACTCCTCCACCATTCGGCCGGCCCCTTTTTCCGACCATCATTTAGTTACTATAACGGTCTCCCTCCGTGCAGAGAGACCGGGGCCAGCCTATTGGAACTTTAATAATAGCCTGTTGGAGGACGAGAGCTTCGTGACGTCCTTCCGGGAGTTTTGGCTGGCCTGGCGAGAGCAGTGGTGTGCCTTTCCCTCGGTGTGGCGATGGTGGGATCTAGGGAAGGTATGCGCCAAGCTCTTCTGCCGTGACTACACTCGGGGCACCAGCCGACGGAGAAATGCGGCGATAGAGCAGTTGGAACGGGAGGTCTTGGAGCTGGAGAGGCGCCTGGCCGCCGACCCCGAGGACCCGTCCCTCTGCGGAGCGTGCCAGGAGAAGCGGGAGGAGCTTCGGGCCCTCGAGGACCACCGGGCCCGAGGTGCCTTCGTCCGGTCCCGCATCCGCCTCCTTCGGGAGATGGACCGCGGCTCCCGCTTCTTCTATGCCCTGGAGAAAACGAGGGGGGCCAAGAAGCACGTCACCTGCCTTCTAGCGGAAGACGGCACCCCCCTCACGGATCCGGAGGAGATGTGTGGGAGGGCCCGCGACTTCTACACAAGCCTTTTCTCCCCGGATCCGACCGATCCTGGCGCTTGCAGGGTGCTCTGGGAGGACCTCCCCATGGTCAGCGTGGGCGACTGAGAGCGGCTAGAGCTGCCTCTCACCCTGGCCGAGTTCTCGGAAGCCCTCCGCCGCATGCCCACCAATAAATCTCCGGGCATGGACGGGCTGACCGTGGAGTTTTACCGCGCGTTCTGGGACATCCTCGGCCCAGACCTAGTCACTGTCTGGGCTGAGTCCTTGCAGGGCGGGGTCCTCCCTCTGTCGTGCAGGCGAGCGGTGCTCGCCTTGCTGCCGAAGAAGGGGGACCTCCGCGATTTACGAAACTGGCGTCCCGTCTCACTCCTTAGCACGGATTACAAAATCGTAGCGAAAGCAATTTCGCTGCGGCTAGGGTCCGTGATGGCGGACGTGATCCACCCAGACCAGACCTATACTGTCCCAGGTCGCAGCATTTTTGACAACCTATTTCTAGTCCGAGACCTTTTGGAACTCGGGCGGAGAGATGGTCTGTCGTTCGCCCTCCTGTCTCTTGATCAGGAGAAGGCGTTCGATAGAGTAGACCATGGGTACCTCCTGAGCACTCTGCAGGCGTTTGGATTCGGACCTCAGTTTGTGAGTTTTCTCTGGGTGCTGTATGCCTCCGCGGAGTGTTTGGTTAGGCTCAACTGGACCCTGACCGAACCGGTCAGCTTCGGGCGAGGAGTGCGACAAGGGTGCCCCCTCTTGGGCCAGCTGTACGCTCTTGCGATCGAGCCTTCCTCTGTCTCCTCCGCAGGAGGTTGACGGGGTTGGTGCTGCGGGAGCCGGAGCTGCGGCTGGTCCTGTCGGCGTACGCCGATGACGTACTTCTCGTGGTCCAGGACCTGGGCGACATGGCGCGAGTGGAGGCATGCCAGGCCATCTATTCGGCAGCCTCCTCCGCCCGAGTCAACTGGGTCAAGAGCTCTGGCTTGGCGGTGGGGGACTGGCGGCAGGTAAGCTCCCTCCCACCCGTGCTTCAAACCATCCGGTGGAGCGCGGGTCCTCTGCTCTATCTCGGCGTTTACCTTTCTGCCACGCACCCTTCCCCGCCGGAGAACTGGCAAAATTTGGAGGGCGGGGTGATAGAGCGGATCCGGAAATGGACGAGGCTACTCCGATGTCTCTCCCTCCGAGGGAGAGCACTGGTGCTTAACCAACTAGTCCTGTCCATGCTCTGGTACCGGCTCAACACCCTGGCCCCGGCCCCAGGTTTCCTGACCCACCTCCGGAGATTGATTCTAGAGTTCTTTTGGTCAGGAACGCACTGGGCCCCTGTTGGAGTTCTTCATTTACCCCTGAAGGAAAGAGGACAGGGCCTGAAGTGTCTGTACACTCAGGTCCGCGTTTTCCGCCTCCAGGCCCTGCAGAGGCTCCTTTACAGTGCAGGTAGTTCGACGTGGAGCATATTGGCGCACGCCTTCCTGCGCCGCTTCCAAGAGCTCCGATACGACCAGCAGCTCTTTTACCTTTGTCCGAGAGGTTTTCCGCGAGACCTCTCCGGGCTGCCGGTCTTCTACCAGGACCTCCTCCGGACCTGGAAACTGTTTCTAACGACCAGGTCCGTGGCGGTCACCGCGGGAGCAGATCTCCTCACGGAGCCCCTGCTACACAATCCCCAACTCCGTGTGCAGGTGGCGGAGTCCCGCTCGGTGCGCCAGAGGTTGGTCCTGGTGGAAGTCACGAGGGTCGTTGACCTCCTGGACTACGACCGGAGAGACTGGCTGGATCCCCTGATGCTCGCTCGGTGCATGGGGCTCTCCAGCCCCCATACTCCCCGGCGCGTACTTCAGGAGGTGAAGGCCGCCTTGACCCCCGCTGCTCGGGCTTATGTCAACCGAGCCTTGCGCAAGGGCACACCACGCCCATCCTCTACCCCAGGCCCGCCGGACCTTTCTATTGGGCCCCTACCCTGCCGATCCTGACAAACCCCTCACCCTTTCACTGCGAGCCGGCTGCATGAACTGCAGCCGGTCAGTTTTCAATTTGCGCCACGGAAATATTTGTATACACTCACGCTTCACACCCTTCACGCCCACACCCTGGTGTCCCGCCCCGACACAAAGTGGCGGGACCTCCTGCCACCTTTGGAGGGTGAGCAACCTTGGTGGGCCAGCCTGTATTCCACCTTGGTCCCGAGGCCCGTCGGAGACATCAGTTGGCGGCTCCTTCACGGAGCTGTGAGCACAGGTGTGTTTTTGACACGGTTTACTTCCATCCCGGATACTTGCCCTTTCTGTAATGTGAGGGAAACCCTGGCGCACGTCTATTTAGAGTGTGCCAGATTGCAGCCCCTTTTTCGGCTCCTCACAAATATTCTATTATGCTTCTGGCTTCATTTTTCCCCCCACCTCTTTATCTATACACTCCCCATTCATGGCCCCACAAAATCGCGGGATCTCCTGGTTAACCTCCTCCTAGCTTTGGCAAAAACAGCCATTTATAAAACCAGAGAGAGGAGGTTGGCCCATGAAACGTCCTGCGATTGTAGGGCCTTTTTCCGATCCTCAGTACATTCACGTATTCAGGCGGAGTTCCTCTGGGCGGCGTCCACCGACTCCCTTGACACCTTTGAAGAGCGGTGGGCACTGTCCAGGGTTCTCGGCTCGGTGACCCCATCCGGTTCCCTCCGTCTAACCCTTTGATTGAGGGGAAGAGCGAGAGACACCAGCCCCAGCCGTTGCCGCTGTGGATACCATCGTCATTGTCATCTAGGAGGGCCCTATAATACGTGGGTGTCTACCCCCCCACCCCCAAACTGCCCACCCCGCAGCCATGCCCATCTTGCCGGGCACTCTCGGGGGGGGATAATCGGTGACACTGGGCGCGGCACTAGGTAACTCAGGAGGGTGGAAGACCACGAGTGTCGAGGAAGCCCCCCCGCTCTGGGCCCAGGCTAGCCTGAACACTTCTCCCTCCTGAAAGCTGCTGTGTTATACCTTCTGTTTGCGTTGTTTTGTTGCATACTATGGTTTATTTCTTTGGTAATTTCTTGTAACTGTCACAATAAAATTCTTTTCTGTTTCAAAAAAAAAACAAAAAACTTCCCTGTTACCTTACCCAGGGAAAAGGGACCTACTTAGCCTGCTCTCCTGCTGCTACCCTCTGACCTGGGCTTTCCTTGCTTTTTGCCCCTGCTTTCGGCTTCCCCCTCGACTGGGCCAGACGCTTTCCCCCCTTTTCTTTTCTTTTTGTTGTTTTTTTTTTCTCTCTGCTGTTGCTAGAGTACTGGCCGGCTGCCAGCTGGCTGTTAGCCCCCTCTCCCCCGCCCGCCCTTGGATGCTGCTGCCACTCCAGCTGAAAACCCCCCCCCGAGAGGGGGGGGGGCCTGCCGGCCCACTTCCCCAGAGGGGGGGAGTGGAAGGACCCAGACCCAGCCGCTTGCTGTTTCTCTGCGGACCTGTCTCCGGTTGAGAGGGACTCTTATCACTTGCTCCGGCATTTCTGGAATGTTGCAGCTGCAGAGAAAGCCCGGAAGAGAGAGAAAGAGAAACCGCCGTCTACCAGAGGAACACCGCCCAGGGAATTTACAAATCGCCGTGGAGGGGGCCTAAGACTGAGTAACTTTTGAACTGTGCTCTCGTGTGAGGGGAGGCCTTGACTGTATCTTGACTGTGTTTGTAGGGACACAGGGGCTGTGGCACAGAGCTGCCCTCTGATCCGTGTCCTCCCAACCCCCACACTATGATCTTCACCCCCCCCCACTCCATCGTCATTGCTGGCTGTTTAACATCTGCCTCTGGACTTAGCTGCTCGCCCTGATTCCACCGCGTGGGCCAGAAGCACCAGCTAACCAAACAGGACTCTCTGGGCAAGCATACGGTGGTTCATGTGCCCCTCCCCGCCCTGAATTGTCCACCCCACAGCTTGTCCCTTTCTACCTGACCCCAACTCCTGTTAATCACCTGCCACCGCTCCTGCTGGGGCATCGGCAATGGAGGGCACCGGGGTGACCTCTGCCACTGCCATGCCCATCGCCTCCCCAGACTCTAGGGAAGCCCCCACAGCCGGCGGGAAAGGCCAGGGCAAGAATAAGGGGAAGGGCCCTGCTAAAACCACCGGGCCCTCCATGGCAGGGGCCACCCACACTGCTGCAGCCCTGCCACCGACCACGGCGTCCTCCCCCGCTGCCTCCTCCACCAGCTCTGCGGATGTCCCTCCCTCAGCCCCCAGGACGTATGCCCAGGCGGCGGCAGCCCCCCCGCCTGCTGCCTCGTCATCTCTCCTGCCCACCGCCTCTGCCACCATCAATAGCGGCCGGGGCCCCTTTCCCACCATGACAAGGAAGCACAGGGTCCGATGCCTCCTGGTGCCTGCCTCGCCCCATGTGGAGACCTACGTGCGGGCGTTGGCGAGGGTGGTGGGGCCCTCGGCCATTGTGGTGGCCTCCAAAATGTACGGGAAGGTCGTTTTCTTCTTAGCATCGGATGCTGCTGCCCAGGAAGCGGTGGAGAGGGGCCTGGCGGTGGGGGGGCGGGTGTTTGTCCCCCTAGAGCCGCGAGAGGACCTGGGTGTCCGCCTGGTCCTGATCTCTGTTCCTCCTTTTCTCCCCAATGCTGCCCTGCTACCCGCCCTTTCCACCCTGGGGAAACCTGTTTCTGTTATCAGCCCTCTCCCGTTGGGCTGCAAGGACCCCACCCTCCGTCACATTTTTTCCTTCCACTGGCAAGTGCAACTTTTACTGCCGTTGGCGGCGCGTGACGGAGTGGCGCTCGAAGGGTCCTTCCTAGTCCCCCACCAGGGGGCCCGTTACTGGGTGTACTTTTCCATGGGGGAAGCCCAGTGCTACCTCTGCCGGGCGTCGGGGCATGTCCGGAGGGACTGTCCCTTAGCCCGGCAAGGAGGAGCACCTGAGATCCCCGAGACCCGGCAGGACATCAGCCCCGTCATTGCCGACGCCCCTGGCTGCCTGGTACCTGAACCCGCCCCCCCCTCCTCTTCGGACCACCGCAACTCCCGCTCAGGCCCAAGGGGCACCTCCCCTACAACGCGCAGACGAGCGGGAGAGCCCCGCCCTCGCTGCTGACAATCTAGCGGGGCCTATGGAGGAGGGTGTGGCAGAGATACCACCAGGCATGGGAGAGAGCTGCCCCAGGGAAAATCCTCCCTCCTTTATGCTGCCCCACCGTTCCCCCCCCCAAGTCCCTGAGCCATCGTCTTTACCCCCTGACACGACCCCTGCTAACCAGCCCCCAGATGATGCCATGGAGAGCGGGGCCCTAGTCCAGGGGAAGCGAGGCAAGCGGAAGGCTCAAGCTCCACCTCATCTACCCAAGGCAGAGGCCCCCCAGAAGACCAGGAAGGGGGGCACTGATGCCAAACCTTCCGCTTTGCCCACGAGTGCGTCCCATCCACCGGTGTCAGCCAGGAAAGACGTGGCAGCACCGAAGGATAGTGTCTCCCCTCCATGGGAGACCCTCCCCTCCGAGACCCTCGAGGAAGCCCCTTCTGTCCTGATGCTACCCGAAGCCCCCGTGAACCCTGAGGCAACCGTCGTGGCAGGTGCTGGCGGGGAAAACCCTGGGGAGGCGGAAAGTGTCCTCTCCTCCATGTTCGAGGAGATCGAGGCCTTAGATCTGACCCCGGTTGCCCAGGGCGAGGACGACCTTTTCCCAGCAAATCTCGATCTGGACGACCTCACTCCACCCCTCTATTCCCCATGCTCCCTCCCCTTAACTGCTGCTTCTGCTCCCACCTCCGAGGAGCCCCTGGACTCCTCCACCGACCCAGCCACTGATGGCACCTCGCTGACGACCACCGAGCCTGCTCAGATGACAGCCGGCGCCATGCGGCTGGGGCACGAGTCGCCGGGGCACCCCCGTTGGTGCGGAGCAATCGACTTCGTTCTCAGGCGGGGGCTCTACAGAAGCTAATCCACCTCCAATGCTGTGGCCGCTAAATCCACCACAGAGCGCGCGCCCAGTGTCACTGAGAGCTCCCTCCCCACCCCCTTAACCCTTGAGCCTGATCGGGAGGCACCACTATCCAGCTGCTTGCCTGCCAAAACCCAGAACCTCGCCTCTGTCCCTGCCCCTACCCCTATCCAATTTACCTCCTGCAATGTCCATTGCCGCCCCCGGGGCTGTCTCCTTCCCTTTCCCAACTGATGACCCCCAGGGAGCGGCCTTTGTGTTTTCCTGCCCCGACCCATTAGGAGCTGCTATTTTCCCTCCACTGCCCCCTATCACCCCAGATCTTTAGGCGGGCCTAGAAGCTTCAGCCCATCAGGCACCCCGTCGGGGGTCCACACCCTGCTTGTCCGTTTTACTGGACCGCAGGGCTGCACCAAGGGCCCCGCCCCCTCCATGAGCTGCGAGGAGAGCTGCGGAAGTTTTTAGAGGATGTCCGTGGCTCCCGCAACAAGGTACAACTTGCTCTCCAGAGATGGTGGGACTTTTCTCAAATCCTCCAGGCCACAAGGGCCCTCTTGGGGGAAGGTAAAGGGATGGGGAAGCAGGATGCCGCGGCCTACTGGCGGGTCCGCGTCTTCTGTGAACAATTACTCACCTATGGGATAGGTCACAGACTGCTGCACGGCCCGCTGGGAGATGCGAGCGTCCCTGCCAGTGAGGACCCCCCCGACCCTCCCCATGACACCTCTCACCATCGCAACGTTGAAAACCCGGGGTTGTAGGATGGCTCTCTGCAGGTCCCAGGTGCTCTCCTTCTTTCGGGAGGGAGGGTACTCTGTGGTTTTCCTGCAGGAGACCCATACAGACCCAACCACCGAAGACAGCTGACGGCTGGAGTGGGGGGACAGGGTCTACTTTAGCCATGCCACAGTTCAACAGGCTGCAGTGGCGACCCTGTTCTCCCCCGACCTGCAGCCCGAGGTGCCGGGTCACCTGCTGCATTTCCGGGTCCCTATGGAGGGGCTCGTGGTTAACCTTGTTAATGTCTATGCCCTGACATCTGGCCCGGAGCGGCTACAATTCTACCAGCGGGCGTCCGCCTTCCTTGGCACCTTAGATTCTCACGAGTGCCTGGTCCTGGGAGGGGACTTTAATACCACCCTCGAGGAACAGGACCGCTCGGGGACTGAGCAGAGCCCGGCCGCCGCGGACACCCTCTGGGAGATAGTCGAACATCACTCCCTAGTGGACATCTGGTGCGACCACCACCCGGATGACACTTCCACGTTCACCTTTGTCCGGGTGGAAGCCCATCGGTCGAGTCACTCCTGGTTGGACCACATTTATTTATCACGCTTCCATCTCTCATGAGCCCACTCCTCCAGCATTCAGCTGGCCCCATTTTCTGACCATCATCTAGCCACCGTGACAGCCTCCCTCTGTTCGGAGAGGCCGGGGCTGGCCTACTGGCATTTTAACAACAGCCTGTTGGAGGATGAGGGCTTCGTGACATCCTTCCGGGAATTCTGGCTGGCCTGGCGAGGGCAGCGGCGTGCCTTTCCCTCGGCGCGGCGATGGTGGGACCTGGGGAAGGTGCGCGCGCCAGGCTTTTCTGCTGCGACTACACCCGGGGCACCAGCCGATGGAGAAATGCGGCGATAGAGCAGTTGGAACGGGAGGTCTTAGAGCTGGAGAGGTGTCTGGCCGCCAGCCCCGAGGACCCGCTCCTCTGCGGAGCATGCCGGGAGAAGTGGGAGGAGCTCCGGGCCCCCGAGGACCATCGGGCCCGGGGCACCTTTGTTCCATCCCGCATCCGCCTCCTTCGGGAGATGAATTGCAGCTCCCGCTTCTTCTATGCCCTGGAGAAAACGAGGGGGGCCAAGAAACACGTCACCTGCCTCCTGGCAGAAGATGGCACCCCCCTCACGGAACCTGTGGACGTGTGCGGGAGGGCCCAAGCCTTCTACACAAGTCTCTTCTCCCTGGATCCGACCAACCCTGGCGCTTGCAGAGTGCTCTGGGAGGAGCTCCCTACGGTCAGCGTGAGCGACTGAGACCGGCTAGAGTTGCCTCTCACTCTGGCCAAGTTCTTGGAAGTCCTCCGTCGTATGCCCACTAATAAGTCTCCAGGCATGGACGGGCTGACCGTGGACTTCTACCACGTGTTTTGGGACGTCCTCGGCCCATGACCTAGTCACCGTCTGGGCCGAGTCTCTGCAGAGCGGGGTCCTCCCTCTTTCATGCAGGTGAGCTGTGCTTGCCTTACTGCCGAAGAAGGGGGACCTCCGCGATTTACGAAAGTGGCGTCCCGTCTCGCTCCTCAGCACGGACTACAAAATCATAGTGAAAGCAATCTCGCTACGGCTAGGGTCTGTGCTGGCGGACGTGATCCACCCAGACCAGACCTACACCGTCCCGGACCACAGTATCTTTTGATAACCTGTTTCTGGTTCGGGACCTTTTAGAACTCGGGCGAAGAGACGGTCTGTCGTTCGCCCTCCTGTCCCTAGATCAGGAGAAGGCGTTTGATAGGGTGGACCATGGGTACCTCCTGAACACTATGCGAGCGTTTGGCTTCGGACCCCAGTTTGTGGGTTTTCTCTGGGTGCTGTACGTCTCTGCAGAGTGTCTGGCTAAGCTCAATTGGACCCTGACCAAACCGGTCAGCTTCGGGCGACGAGTACAGCAGGGGTGCCACCTCTCGGGTCAGCTGTACGCTCTGGCGATCGAGCCCTTCCTCTGCCTCCTCCGCAGGAGGTTGACAGGGTTGGTGCTGTGAGAGCTGGAGCTGCGGCTGGTCCTGTTGGCATACGCCGATGACGTGCTCCTCGTGGTCCAGGACTCTGGCGACTTGGCGCTGGTGGAGGCTTGCCAGGCCATCTATTTGGCAGCCTTCTCTGCCCAGGTCAACTGGGTGAAGAGCTCTGGCTTGGCAGAAGGAGACTGGCAGCAGGAGAGCTCCTCCCACCCATGCTTCAGACCATCCAGTGGAGCGCGGGTCTGCTGCTCTACCTCAGCGTTTACCTTTCTGCCATGCATCCCTCTGCGCCGGAGAACTGGGAAAATTTAGAGGGTGGGGAGATAGAGTGGCTCCGGAAATGGACGGGACTACTCCGATGTCTCTCCCTTCATGAGAGAGCGCTGGTACTTAATCAACTAGTCCTGTCCAAGCTCTGGTACCGGCTCAACACCCTGGTCCCGGCCCTGGGTTTCCTGACCAACCTCTGGACATCGATTCTGGGATTCTTTTGGTCAGGAATGCACTGGACCCCTGTAGGGGTTCTTCATCTACCCCTGAAGGAAGGAGGAAAGGGCCTGAAGTGTCTGCACACTCAGGTCTGCGTCTTCCGCCTCCAGGCCCTACAGAGGCTCCTTTATAGTGCAGGCAGTTTGGTGTGGAGCATACTGGCGCACGCCATCCTGCGCCGCATCCGAGGGCTCCGATATGACCGGCAGCTCTTTTATCTCTGTTTGGGAGGTCTCCCGCTAGACCTCTCCAGGCTTCCGGTCTTCTACCAGGACCTCCTCCTGACTTGGAAACGGTTTTTAACGACCAGGTCCGTGGCGGCCACCGAGAGGGCAGATCTCCTCACGGAGCCCCTGCTACACAACCCCCAGCTCCGCGTGCAGGTGGCGGAGTCCTGCTCGGTGTGCCAGAGCTTGATCCTGGCAGAAGTCACGAGAGTTGGAGACCTCCTGGACTACGACCGGGGAGACTGGCTGGATCTCCTGACGCTCGCTTGGTGCCTGGGGCTCTCCAGACCTCGTACTCCCCGGCACGTACTTCAGGAGGTGAAGGCCGCTTTGCCGCCTGCTGCTAGAGCTTACCTCGATCGGTTCCTGCTCGAGGGCACGCCCCGCCCACCCTCTACCCCAGGCCCGCCGGACCTTTTAATTGGACCCCTGCCCCGTAGACCCAATCGACCCCCTCACCCCTTTACGGCGAGCCAGCTGCATGAACTACAGCTGGAACGCTTCCAAACCGTGCCAAGGAAACATCTATACACGCTCGTGCTCCACACCCTTTACGCCCTCACCCTAGTGTCCCGCCCCAACACAAAGTGGCGAGACCTTCTGCCACCTTTTGGAGGGTGAGCAGCCCCGGTGGGCCATCCTATATTCCACCTTGGTTCCGAGACCCGTCGGGGACATCAGTTGGCGGCTCCTTCATGGAGCTGTGAGCACGGGCACGTACTTGGTGCGGTTCAACCCCATCCCAGATACCTGGCCCTTTTGCGGTGTGAGGAAAACCCTGGCGCACATATATTTGGAGTGAGCCAGGCTGCAGCCCCTATTCCGGCTCCTCACAAATCTTTTATTACGTTTTTGGTTGCATTTTTCCCCTAACCTTTTTATTTATGCACTCCCCATCTGTGGCCTCACAAAGTCATGGGATCTCCTAGTTAACCTCATCCTGGCCCTGGCTAAAACGGCCATCTATAAAACCAGAGAGAGGAGGTTGGCCGATGGAGTTTCCTGTGACTGTGGGGCCGTTTTCCGATCCTCGGTCCGTTCACGTATCCGGGCGGAGTTCCTCTGGGTGGCGTCCACCCTCCCTTGATGCCTTTGAGGAGTGGTGGGCGCTGTCTGAGGCTCTCTGCTCGGTGTCCCCGTCTGGCTCCCTTTGTTTTGACCCTTTGATTGGGGGAGAGAGTAAGGGACCTCAGCCCCAGCCATTGCTGCTGCGGACACCACCACCTTAGAGGGGTCTTTTCACACATGGGTGCACGTACCTCCCCCACACGGGTTGTCCACTCCACAGTCTGCCCCTTTTGTTGGGTGCTTTCAGGGGAGGGAATTGTTGGTGACACTCGGGCCTGGCGCCAGGTAACTCGAGGGGGTGGCAGACCTTGAGAGTCGATGAAGCCCCCTCGCTCTGGACCACCAGGTAACTCGGAAGGGTGGAAGACCACGAGAGTCGAGGAAGACCCCTGCTCTGGTCCCAGGCAAGCTTGAACAGTTCCCTCCCCTGAAGCTAATGAGAAAACAATTGTGATTGGTTGCTGTGTTACACATTGCATATGCTGTTGTTCTGTTTTGTAAGTGTGTTATGCAAATACAAAAAAAATTACTCTCCTGTAGCCATCTGGCCCGACCCTGTCACACCAGCTACTGTACTTTGAAATAAATATGCATGTTTGCACTCAAAAAAAAAATTACTCTCTTATAGCCATCTAGCCCGACCCTGTCACAGTAGGTATATTAGGAAGGCAATGGGTAAAAAATTCCACACAAAAAATATTTATTCCTTTTATCAATCCAGCCCAGACCATGCTTCATATTAGATTCAGTAATTTTCAAGAGACCTAATCTTGGATCAAAGTTTTATTTCCTGCGTCTTTCCCACCACTCCCATCTACACATCTACATTTGTACAGGAAATTCTTTGTCCGCTTATTATGTGCAGTTGAAAGTCCCTAGAATTTCTTTTAAAAGTTTTGTTTTATTTACTTCATAGCACTTCTTTGCTATAACCATTAGCAAACTGTTGTTGGAGCAGAAGAGAGATGCTGTTTTTAATATGAATTGTGGCAGATTATTAAGAAAAGGAACTCGGAGGCAAACTAATATAGTTCCCTCCCATCAATTTCCTTATGAAGAGAAGCTTTCAGAGTCCAGATTGTCTTAATCATTCTAAACTAGAGACCCTCTCTGGAAGAACAACATAGCCTCATGTGGTGAACAAAATGGGTGTGTGTCTGCTGTTAATGTGAACATGCAGAGTAGCTTAGCAGGTGAGTAGGAATTTCAGGGCCTGCTTAAGCCCTGGGTTAAATAGGCACAATTCCCAGTGAAGTCAGCAGGAGTTGTGCCCTATGTACTTGCTGTGAGGCTGAATTTGGCTCTCAGTTTATCCTGACAAACTTTTTAAATATGGAAAAACACCAACATCATTGGTTGTCCAGGAGCTTGTCATACCCTGTGACAGGTCAGCAACCTTTGGCACGTGGCTCATCAGGGTAATCTGCTGGCAGGCTGTGAGACATTTTGTTTACATTGACAGTCCACAGGCAAACCCCCGCACAGCTCCCAGTGACCGGGAATGGTGAACCGTGGCCACTGGGAGCTGCGGGGGGCTGTGCCTGTGGACGGTTAATGTAAACAAAATGTCTCACGGCCCACCAGGGGATTACCCTGATGGGCCACGTGCTGAAGGTTGCCGACCTCTGCCCTATAAATTATTTCAAAATAACTTTATCGGCAACATTTATCTTTTTTACTGGTCTTTTCAAAAGTTCCAGGAATTGAACCATGGGGTTAACCCTCATCCACATTCATGGGGTAATGTTTTACTTGTTATGATAACAAGCATATTGTTATAACTCATGAACTAGTGGCCCTCCAACTATGCTGTTTTAGAACATTGTGTGCACATGTACACAAGTCATCAAAAAACATGATTTACTGTGAAAAATGTTTTTTTCCCTGTATCAAAAAGTATGTGGGGTACAATTGTACCCCAAACATGTTGCACTGTTATCCTGTATTTTTAGTAATTCTGTCTACACCTGTTTGCTTCTAAGGAGAGTATCTTGTATCATAATAGTTAGTGTATGCTAATTATTAATGCATTGCAGTGACACTGGTTGCTGCATTCTGTCTCCCTGAGGTAGAAGGTACCCCAGGAGTGTTGGTCCCTTCAAATCCAGGCTTGTTGGGTATCCTCAGCACAGAGTGGACTGATGCTGGCTTACTTTGCCTAATGCTCTTGAGACATTTTCTGTGTCTAGGTATTGTGCTCCAAATACAGCAGACTTAGAATATTCTTGAGGAGATTTTATTTGTTGCACAATTCAAGATGGTGACCAAATTGGCACAATATTCTGCTTCTGACCTTTGTAAAAATTATTTGCAATTGTGAAATTGGGTTGTCACATGATGACAACGTATTACATGATAATGAGTTTGTGCCAGGTCGTGTCGAGAGTTGCTCCAAGAGGGAAGACCATGTTTCTCTTGATTGGTCATGAAGTTCATCTTCAGACAACGTGGAGCTCATGTTCAGCCCTGTTATAATACTGGAAGAAAGAGTTAGGAACAACTTCTTCACCACTATTCAGCTTGCTGAAGACCTACTCACGAAAACTTGACCTGTGTTGGAACAATCCAACAAAACAAGCCACTTATAACCAATGTTCCCTCTAATTTTTGACAGGCCATGTGCGCAAAAAATTTCTTCTGTGCAAATTTTTGACAGGCCGTGTGTGCAAAAAATTTCTTCTGTGCAAATTGTTGTGCTTCTATGGAAATTTTTGAGCATGTGGTGTTTCCCCAGGTGCGCGGGGTTTAGAATCTATGTGCGCGCGCACACGCGCACAGCTTAGAGGGAACAGTGGTTATAACCCAGAGAGATGCATCCGTATCTCAGCAGAGAAAATTGTCATCGGTGTTCAGGTTTTCTGGGCCACTCATCCTGGTTTCCTATTTTCCAAAGAAGGGCATATCGGTAATAATGTGATCAATGATGCATCATGGCAAGGTTGTAGAAAGAGGCAAAAAGAAACCTTACCTAATTCTCCACTACAATAACACTAAAAGCTGTGTCAATATGCAAAATGTACATCTTGCAAAAATGTACTTCTGCAGGCATAAGATAAATAGGTGGCCAATGGTTCTTTTTTCAATGTGCTTGATGTTGCTTGCATTGCAAGTTTCATTGTTTCAGTTAACAAAAATTCTGCTTGGCACCACACATGACCAAGACAAAGAAGACTCTTGTTCCTTGTCAATCTGGGAGAACGACTCGTAGATGTTCATATAAAGAGCAAAATCTTTGATATCCATCATCTCACTATGCCCATCAAAGTAGCACCCTCATATTCCGGCTACCATTGAAAACCAGCTACCATGGGAGCACCTAGGAAGCTCAACAGTGGATGCTGCCATATGTGCCCAAGATCAGCTGACTGGAAAAGCTACAATCAATGTGGAGAGTGCAGTGAATTTGTATACATTGACCACTCCACATACATGCTGATGTGTGAAAATTGCATATAGGCTCCCACTGAATGAGACTCCTGCTAGTTCTTTCAATTTGCTAGTTTAATAAAGTTTTTTCACCCCAAACATCAAAGAATTGTTCTTGGTTTCTGAATGCATTTGGGAGACAAACTTCCCACAGCACAGTTAATGTAAATTTATTCTTGAGGGCAATGTCACTCGCTAGAATTTCAAACCAGTGGACTAAGAAATCTTTGTTTATAGAAAAATGTGTTTCTCAGTTTTCAACAAAGAAGAATACCCTTTTTCCCATTCAGCAAACCACAGAATCCACAGATTATTGCAGGAGTATCAATTTGTGATGTAATTCATGCACAACTATGAGGTGACTAGATCTGTGTCTGAGTTTGTATATTCTATAGGACTGATGCACTTCTTGGTTAGTTCTAGCCTTCCCTTTAGACTATGCAGTAGACTGGACGGAGAAAAGAAAGAGTTCTTTAGTGCATGTATCTTTTGAAATGTGTTCAGGACCTTCCTACCTGCAGGACTTTCTTACCTTAGAATTCAGGGCTATCATTCAAAAGTATGTTTTGTTTTATTTTCACCACTACAAAAATCACCAGTATTTTCTGGGGCACCCTGCTCTCTGACTATCCTAGAATTGCTGATTTTTGCCTCTTACCCTAAATAAATTAACCTGTGTAGGCCTTTTTATCAGGTGAACTGTGCAAATCTTAATTCCTCCCCCCCCCCCTTAGTTTTTTAAAGCCCTGCAAAACAGGGTTATGCTAAAAACCTTTAAACAGTGTCCAATGTTATCTTGACTCCTTTGGGGGCAGAAAATATAGAGGTGCAATGCAATGCTGAAGTGCCGATCCCAAAGCAAACACATAGTTCTGTCTGAGCTTATGTGAGTGAGTATGCAGCACAAATCTTGTGTTATGAGATAGAGGATTACTACATATCTGAAGTGTGTGAACGAGTGTTGTACAGCAGCCACAACAGAGAACAAGTAGCCATTTTCTGTGACTGTTCACAGCTCATTTAACGCCCCTCTCGATCTTTTTCTAATAATTTATGTTAGAAAGTCATTTCAAATTAATCTAGTCCCTTTAACAGCAATCTCCGGACCATTGTGTACTTTTTGTGTATTTTGAAACTTCAGTCTGTCAGAGTGGGAAAAACAAAACAAAACACAGGCCAGTTGTTGAACAAATACATTTGATTAGGTATTTTGTTGTTGTAGGAGAAGCACAACTGAGTTTCAATAAAAGAAAATGATTTTTCTTCCCCTGTACAGCTAGAGAAAGAAATCACCCCCCTGACTATTTTCCCTATTCTTTCCTTTTCAAGAAAATCACTCTTTAGTTACTCATTTCTTTCCCCCATGGTCAGGTTGGCTGCATCTCCAAACACTTGTAAGTACTGTATGTTCTGACATATCCTGAAGTCATGCATTAGCACCTTTTCATTCAGCAAAGGGTGAGAACAGATATCTTTTGGCAGCTGACAGCAGGGAACAGGCAGAAAGGAGGAAAAAGAAGCTGTAGGACTAGGACACTATGGTGGCCTAGTGGCGAGCATGGCTAATCTACCAGCTGTGAATAACCTCTTTTTTTAATCCCCTCCACCCAACAGATGTCTCTCTGTCATTGTCATGTCCTCAAGCTATCCTAGTAAATGATTTGTGCATTACAAGCGAGTCACCAAGGTGGCAATTGAACCTCTTCACAGCTCAAAATTGTTGATGTGTGCACTGAGAGTGCAGTGGGGGGATGTGTGTGTGTGTGTGTGTGACAGAAAGAGAGCAGGAGAGAAAGAGAATGAGAGAAAGATGAAAAAGAGGGAGGGAGAGAGAGGGAGAGGAGAAAGAGGGAAATGTCGAGGTTACCTTGTTTTGACTGGAGAATCAAAAGGGAAGGCAAATTAACTGCTGGCTCTGTTTGGTTTTTTGGATCTCCTAGAATGAGGCAGTGCCATCCTACTCAAGCAGATGTACATATCACTTTGAAAGATTAAAAAATGAAGAATGCAGTGATCTGTATTGTATATATGCTTTATTCTGTGGAAAGAATGTTAATAAATATACTGAGAGACTGCAAAGTTTGCCAATATAAATAATGTGGCATTTCAAAGTCTGTCAGTAAATGTAATTGAATTTTTCAATGTAAAAATATAGTTCAGTTATAAATTGGAGTCATGCTTGACATTAGTTGAGCATTAGGAGATATTAATTAGATGCTGCTCACTTCTTCTTTCTGATTTCTTTATATTAAATGAATTATCAGGAAAGAGGAATTTGCAAGCATGCAATTTAGAGATTTTTATTCTGAAAACAAGCTGCCTGGTAATTTTTAGTGGAGGAATAAATGCCTTTTCAAAAACCTTGTCAGTGTGCTGTCTAAAACATGCCCTTCCCAATATGAACACAATATGGAAAAGCTAATCCATTATACTACTTTGTAATGATAATAAGCTACAGTGAACAAGTAGCCTAGGGAAAAGATGGTAGTAGTCACCTTTAAACAGAAAGAGAATAGCAAGTAATTGTACATTTTTACAGTGGGCTGATGACAACATTTTCTGTGACTTTGAACTTACTTTGGCTGTCACTGTTCTGGCAAACATTCTGCATATCAATCAGACAGTTATATTTCCTACATGACATTTGCAGCATAATGTATAAAATTTACTTATGTGATCCTTACATGTAGGAATCCTGTTTATATGTAAATATATTAGTCTCTGCAGCACGAGCTATATATGAAGACTGCATTTAACCATTCTACCATCCACCGTGACCTCTATATATCTGGTGAATACAGGGTATGTTTCTTTCTTGTTGCTGGACTGCTCTGCAGCACTTGATATTGTTAATCATATAATGTTTGCTTGCATCAGCTGAATATGGTTCCTGCCTTGCTGCTTATGGTATAACATTCCCTCTGGTTGAATATTATTGTTGTAGACTCATGGAGCTGATTATTTTGGGTCTTCACTCTGTTTTTTCAATGCTATCCCAATTATTTGTGGAATCACCAAGGAATAACTTGGCACCAATACTGTTTTGTATTCAAAGAATTCTTTGGGGTAGTGATATTTGTGTGCGTGGTCCCTGGCACCATATGCAACTCTCATACATATTGGTCAGTCCCTGTGTTCCCTGTGATGACAGCTCTCACCCTTGTATTATTAGCTTGCTAGTACAGGGGGTTCATGTCTGCCAACTTCTTAAAGTGAATGCCGATCAAACAAAGCTGTTGTTCATTTGTTCTTCTGAGTGGCACATTTTTAATTTTTTGGTAAAGCAGTCCAAGGTGTTCTCAAGAAACACACAAACAATAGCTTGATTTATAAAACACAAAATGATGGAAAGAGAGAGAGGGACAGATAGAGGGAGAGAGCTAAAATGGTGTCCTGGAAACAAAGATATAGTGATTTCAAAAGAGGAACGAATAATATCCTCTGAGAAACCTTGCAGAGGGCATCAGTCCGGTTTTGGGGTCTCTCTATCTTTATTTAGGGCTAGATTGTGCCTGTGAGGCACAGCCCTGCATGGGCTATGTGGAGATGCACCACCCTCAGGGAGCCCTGAAGGCAATCAGCTACTTGCAGCTGCCCAGTGCACAGTAAAGTGTACAAACAGCTATATCCTTTTTAAGGAATGTGATTCTTTTCCCTCCTGTCTGACCAGCTAGCTCTACTTGCTGGCACATAGTGGGGATGGAGCTATAGCTCTGCCTTACTTCCTGTTCCCTTTGGGTCATGTCTCAGTAGCTGCTCTGAGTGCAGGGTCTCCAAATCTGGCTGGACTCTATGCAGGCCACAAAATGGGCAGGTGGGAGGGAGCTCTTTATTACTCCTCTCTACTGTATGTCTGCATAGAAACTGGCCAAAGTCTAATCTCTGCAATGTAAATTGCTTGGCACAAGGCTGTGTCTTCCCATGTGTTTCTGTAGTGTCTAGCACATTGTGTTTGTTACTATAATATAACATATACTGGGCTGTAATGCGTTGATCTAATTCTGGTTGTTGCGCTTGATGTGTGGGTGCTGGGTGGTGTTTAGTGGCCTGTGACATACAGGCCAGATGGTCTGGTGGTCCTTCCTGGCCTTAAATTCTATGGAATGAGCATCTCGGTTTGAAGGTTTTGAGTGTTGCATCAGAGAGAGGGACGGGGTTAAGTAATAAAGGACTTAAGGATAGACATGAACCCTATCAACAATATGAAGATAAAAAATAGTCCATGTGATCATAGTGGTATATGATACTTCAGAATACAGGCAAATGCAATGGACCAACGCAGTAGCAGTATGGTGAATGATCCAGGAGAAAATGAACCAGAAAGAAAAATGATCCTTTGCAATTGAATGAAGCTGGTCTGATGATGGTGAGTGATCCTAAAATGGATGTCACATGCATTAGCACAAGAAGTTTTTAGAGGCTCTTTGTAAAGTGCATTTGCACTGAGGCTGTCCTACCACATCACCTCTTTTCCCTCCCCAAATAGGAATAGGCTTCGTCCTCTTCAAAAGCTCCCCAAAACTGTAACCTTCTCATAAGCCTCTTCCTTGAGACACTTCCATAAACCTAATTCTCCCTTTCCAGCCATGTCTTCTCAAATGGATCCACTTTCCATCCATCTCTCTGTGAACATACCTCTCCCAGACATCTGGCTATTCATGAACTTTTACAATCTTTTCTCTTCCTCTTTGTTTGATTAACATTTTATTTGATTATCAGGACATGCAGTAAATGATACACAGGCACAAAGAATGGGTTAGCAGCAGCAGGTTGCTACTTTATTCATATAAATAACAAAGTGCGGGTGGAGATACAGAAATGCCCTTCCATCCCATTAAAGTACCAGGTAATATTTGGGCCCAGTGCAGAGAAAAACAGTTGATCGAACAACAAGCCACCTCACTGAGATGGGTGAATTTCAGCAGTAATGTTACAAAACAAAAGAGTAGCATTGGAGACTGAGGCCTTGTCTACACTACAGGGGGAGATCAATCTAAGTTACGCAACTTCAGCTACGTGAATAACGTAGTTGACGTCTATGTACTTAGATCTACTTACCGTGGGGTCCACACTACGCTATGTTGATGGGCGACGCTCTCCCATCGACTCCCCTTGTGCTTCTCGTTCAAGAGGAGTACAGGAGTCGACAGGAGAGCGATCTGAGGTCGATTTAGCAGGTCTTCACTAGACCCACTAAATCAACTGCCGATGCATTGATCGCTGCACGTCGATCCCCCGGTAAATGATGACATGCCCAGAGTGTTTACAAAAGCTCCCCTGCTTTTGAAGATCCATTGAAGAGTCCAAAACCTCTCTCAAATGTTCTAGATTTTATATCTTTCTCATGAACTCTGGCATGTTCTGCTGCTTAATAAGCCCTAGCTTTCATTGTTCACATAAATGAGTACATGAGATTTAGACAGCATCAATATTTGTGGTAGAGAAAGACATCTGCACCCTGCCATAAACCTCTAAGAGTTGTGTTGGAACCGAGATTCTAGAGGAGGGCATGCCAAGGCATGATAGAGTGGAAGGCAACATATGTCATGGAGGTGAGAGGTCATGCTGAATGAGGCAAGGGACTGGCAGACGTTCTGGAGAGGAGAGAGGTAGTCTAGGCCCTTTATATAAACTAGAGAAAACCCGAGTACAAAATTAGCATTCCAATTTCTACCCACCCAGAGTTCGGATTGATTCAGAGCCAAAGAGAATAGGGACCAGCGGCAAAATTTGAATCTGGATTCATGTTTGGATTAGGAACTTCCTGAAGTTTGTGTAGTTCTGTTCTAGGGTTTGCTTCAGTTCATTACACAGACAAGTGCCAACTGCAAAGTGCAGGCCTTTCACTAAACTGAATATTTCCCTTGAAAGGTTGGGGTTCGGGTTCAGTGTGAGGAACAGTCATGGGAGTCATGATGCTTTTTTGTTAGTTTAACTGGTTCACCCATCACTTATGCTAATTCAGAGTAGGCCAATCCTTACTGACACTTAAAGTTGCTTTACCCTGTAGGCACAAATAGACAGTGGGTGGCTTTGGCACCATGAAATATATCTGCTGGTTTTTTTGCTGCAGATTCATAGTGACATAACAAATACAGATGCAATCACTTGGAATTTACATATTTTTGAAATGTATGAAAAGCAACATTATCTTACATTAGTGCTTTGAACACTAAAAATAAAAAAGTATTCTGCTATAGTTAGGGGGAATTATGATGTCCCCTGATGGCATTAGGTGTCCATATATGTGCAATTCCTATTCACCTTTCTCTACCTCCCTATACCTGTTACTACAATCCACAAAAAATATAATACACTGGCTCTCCCTGCAAGGCCTGGCACAGAGGGTGTTCTGGGGGTGGAGCATTGCTCAGAAGTTAACAAAGGTAGGTGCTGCTCAGATTTACAGAAGACATCTGATGGTTGCCTATGGCCTGTTTCACAATCCAGAGCAGCCCAGAATTCCCCATACTGCTTTGTGGGTCACAGCAGCAAAAAGCAATATCGGGAATTCTAGGCAGCTGTGGACCATGCAGCAGCCTACAAGCAGGAGGCTCTGGCTGCTCTAATTTGTTCATAGAGCTGCCCAGAATGCCGATGCCATAAAGCTACCTTTGCTCCTCTTTCCCTCTGGAGGCACAGCACAAACTCTCAGCCAGTGTCTTCAGTTTGTAACCAAGGTATTTGTTTTTTATTTTAAAGGCAAAAGCAACAAGATGTATGTATAACAAGTTCAAATATCCACACAACATATGGTGATAGCTCTTGTTGCTCACCCACCCTTATTTGTTTTTATCATTTGTTACATGAGGTCTCAATTCCACACAGCTAATGCAACAATTTACATGTGTAAGGACTACTTTCTGGGTACTATGACTGTAAATTCCTCAGGGAAAAGAGACATCTTTTAGATATCTATAAAGCTCTGTAACCTATAGAACAACTCTGGTATGTGCTGGTTGCTCAAGAGGGACACTTTGTACCCTGTCTTAATCCTAAATATAGTGCTTTTTTCTAATTACTTCAAGGGGCTTAATCCTGGTGCCTGTGCGCATGAGTTGCAATTCACCGCTATGCAGTGGGCCAGCACTCAAAGCCTCCATATGCCCTCAAAATGGAGCTTAGTGTGACTTCTCTGGTGCATCGTTTATGTAAACCCTCTACTCGGGAGTTTCACCCAGCCTGAGTAAATGAGCTGTGCAGGGTGGGGTAGCAGACAAGTTGGGGAAATGGAATCCTCCGCTCAGCCATGGAGTTCTTATTAGAGTCTGTTGTAACTATTTTGCCCCTTTCACTATTCATTATGAGCAACATTATGTGCAAGGTTTAAATTTATGAAAAATATCATGACTATGCCCTTATAAGGGCCTGAATTATATAAGCCACTTGGCCTACCTAAGATATTTCAGTTTGCCATGTCAATGGTGGTACTCAGCACCTGGCAGAACTGGACCCCAAGTAGCACACTGATATTGTAATATGTTAAATATTGACTTTTAGAGGTATTTAAAAATGGTGAAAAGTTGTGAAATATTTCTGTGAGACTGATTTCCTCTCTTAGGCCACCTTCACTGAAAATAGAGGACTAAACAACGGACTGTGAGAAAATGAGATGTCATGGTGCTGACGCACCTTTATGATTATTATCAACACCATGAACACTCTCATGGTTATTTTATATTGAGCCAGCACTTCTGATGGCCCTGTTTTCCTACAGTAGTGTCTTGAAACCTGGAAAAATTTGGTAATACTGCTTTGCAGCTATAAAGCCCTTGTCATGTGAAGATCTCAAAATTTTTTAAATGGAAGGCTAAGTACTACTGTCCCTATTTTACCGAAAGGAAATGGATGCACAGAAGAGTTAAGTGGCTCTTAGCCGTATATGTTCCTCTTGTCTGCAATAGGATTTTCCTTTATTTTTGTGATTATTTCTTTCTTTGTTTGTACACCTTGCTGTTATGCTCATCACTAGAATGTCTGAGTAGATTCTGCTGAAATCAGTTCTGGTAAACCTGCCTTTGTTAAATATTCAAGGACTATAACCTGTATTTGTGAATATACTTAAGCTTAACAGTTTACCATCTATATAATAATTTTATGAGCTTAGTTATAAATTATAGATCCCTCAGCAATTTCCAGAACTAATTATGGTAGCATCCATATATCAGAGTTTTCGGGTAGCTCATTTTCCATCATTTCTGAACACAACTTGAACATTTCTTTAAATGTAAAAGCAAGCTTTGCCCTGGAAACTAAACACTGAAAGCTACACTCTGCTCTTTTGTGGTGGTGGTTTTAATAAAATATTATCAGTGGTAAAATGTAAATAAAAAAACAAATTACTTCATTCATCATGTATTTTAAGCAGTTAAAATGAATGAACTCTCCTTTGAGAAAACATCTGACTAAGCAAAATAATGGTTATGCATTTGTGAAAATGTTTAATGAACTCATTGGTTAAAATGCTGTTATTTTAGAGCCTATTCCTATGTGTTTTAAATTAATTGAGGCTACATTGCTGAAAGACCTTTTTTCTTTCTGTCTTAATGTACCAAAAATAAGTGACCTTAGTAACATATGTGGGAGTAAATATCTTACACAGGCAGGAATGCTGGCTATACAGTCAAATGTAAGAGCCCACAAGTGGAGGAGTAGCTATTAATGAATCTTCTCTCCATAATCATTTGTCTAGTGTCAGTTCAAAGTCATGGAACTTGCCAAAGATCAAACATATTTTTTCTTTAAACAGTTCATATTGTAAATATTCTAGCTGGTATTCATTTTCTGTTTCTTCCTGTTCTGAAGCATACATATTTACTATGCTGGTAATGTTTGGGTTTATATCTTATAAGTTGAAGGAAAATGTACTGCTTGTCTGCAGAGTAAGATTATTTCAAATAATAATATGTAATCCTTTGGTACTGGGAGCTGGGATAAATTCAATTACATAAAAAAACCCTTCGAATGTGCAGAAAGCTGAAACATTTAACCTGAGCATAACGCTAGATGCCAATCTAATTTGTCCTCTAGGTGAACTTTAAAACTTGCCCTGATTACGTAGTCTGGTAATATATCTTAATGGGTTATATTTATGCTTCATTAATATTCACATATAGTGCAAAATTTGTATATACTCTAAAATTGGTGTAAATCAATTGTTACCTACATGCATGGTTTTTTCCTCTCTCTTTATTTTTGGTTGCTTTAGTAATGTTATTTTACAGAGTTTTAAGATGTGATATCAATTTTCAGTTTCTAAGTCAAAGTTCAAAAATAACTTAGGGTATGTTTTCATTGCTGTGTTAACTTGAGTTACTTACACTCGAGTTACGTCCTCTCGAGTTAGAGCCTAGCTCAAGTGAGGGCAGTCATACTGTGGAAAAACATGCAAGCTACACGTAAGGGTTGTGTTGATGAGCTGTAACCTATACCTCTTGATGGGCCAGCAAACTTGAGTTAAAAGCACCCCCACGCTTGAGTTAAGGGTATTTTTGTGCAGACAGGATTTGAGTTCGGGGTAAGATTTGAGCTGCAACTAAAGGTAACTCTGCAGTGAAGCATGCCCTTAGAAGCCTAAGGGTATGACTTCGCTGCAGTTTACCAGGGTATGGCAGCCTAGGTTAGCCAAGCCCCAGACGCAAGCATCGATAGTTCTAAGCTACATTTGAATCATATGCAAGAAGCTACGTCCACACAGGTGCGGCCACACAGCTATGTCCATACAGGTGCTGGGTTAGGTGCTAAGATTTCTAAGGGCATCCTATGGTTCTTAGCCCTGCACTGAGCTGTGGTGCTCTATAAATCGTTTTACAGTGTATTGTGGGAGAACTTGTCCGTCCTTCCTGGGCTCCTGTGTTGTACTTAGCCCACCAACATAGTAAACTAAACCAATACCGACTCTGGATGCTCCTCACTGCTGTCTGTGACATCTATTCCAGCTGGTGCTAAGGTGTCAATCCAGCTCAGGACCATGATTTTTTCAGCTATAATCCCTATAATGCACCACCCATTTCTGCAACCAGAAACAGACAGAGGGCAATGGAGGACTATCAGAGCCTGTGTTCTGTAACCTGGGTTTCAGCTTGTGTCCAAAATACAAAATTTAGTACCCGTGTTAAAGTGAAACCTGGGCTCTAACCTATACCCCCAGCCATGCAAACGAGCTCAGGTTCAAAGCACATATAAACCCAGGTTAAATATTTTGCATGTGGACAGTAGAGGGAATTGGGCTAAAATCTGAGGAAGAAGCTGGGTTAACTCTGCAGTGAGACATATCCTCAGACTTGAGACTTAAACTCCTAAGTGAACAGAGGGCAGGACAAGCGGCAATGGGTTCAAACTACAGCATAGCAGTTTTAGATTAAATCTCAGGAAAAACTTCCTAACTATAACAAGAGTAGAGCAATGGAACAAAGTGCCCAGGGAAGTCATGGAAGCTCCTTCACTGGAGGCTTTCAAAAAGAGGGTTACATAGCCAGCTGTCTTGAGTGGTTTAGACGCAACAAATCCTGCATCTTGGCAAGTGGTTATACTAGATGACCCTTGCGGTCCCTTCTAACCCTATGGTTCTATTATTCTAAGTGCCTAAATCACTTCTGAAAATAGGACATAGGCTCCAAAATCACTTAGGTGTCATTGAAAATTTTACCCATAGTTTTGAGAAGAATACAATGAGCCTGATTCTCCTTACTTAGAGTAACCTGATTTCCAACAATGTAACACAATTATTTTAATGGACTTACTCATGATTTAGGGTCTGATCCAAAGTCCATTGAAGTGAACTGAAATCTTTTCAACTGCTGTTAGTGGGCTTTGGATCAAGCTTCTTATTACCTAAGTGTGGATGAAGGAAGAATCTGGTCCACATTTGTTTTCCAAATGCTCTCTCAGCAGCCGTGTTACAGGGTAACCTGTTTGGATTCACTTACACTGGGGGATGTCATAAAGAGAAACATGATTGATACGGTCAAACAGGATACTTCTTCATGGGGAGTGTCAGCTGGAAGAAGTTAATAAGGAAAAGCAGTGTCACAACATATTAACATACAGCTTTTAAAAGAATACAGCTTTGAAAATAAGCCAAAACAGCCACATCTGTGATATTCAGCTGATATACAATAAAAAACAATGCTTGCAAATACTGGGGCTGAAAACTTCACACCGAAACCCTCACACCGAAACCCTATCCTGCAAATACAAATTCCTTGCACAAATGAAAAAATGATGATCTTAATGAAAGAACGGGAGCCATTATCTATAGCCTTTTAAATGAATCACAATTCATTTATATACAATATCTTATCATGTATTTACAATGCTCAGTACTTTCCATTCTTTCATATTCATAAAGAGTTCCACTCACTGTAGTGGATAATATAGATAAAGGAACTATGCATGGATAACACTGGCAGAAGAGCTGTGCTAACTCTATAACCTTGAACCAAATATTCTGTTATTTATACTTTGCAGGCCAACATGCTTTACTATTGTTGCTTGCTTCTTGTCTCTCTAGTCTGCTACACACCATTTCCAAGTACAATATATAGCTACTACACATATCACTCTAGCTTGGATTGCTATAATGGAAATCAGTGCATGGTACTAATTGTCATTCTGGTACATCAGAGTCCCTCTTTAATGTGTGGTCTTTTAGGTAGACCTTCTGATTTCCTTAAATACCTCTAAAACTAATAATGAAAGTCCACCCAGAAAATGGGCTTGGTTAAGAGGCAGTTAAAGCGTAGAGTGCATATTTGGGTAAAAAGAAAAGACCCTATCCATAAAGTGTGGTAAAACAACAATTAGAAACCCAGAAAACTCTGTGCTAAGGTTCAGCTTGAAACTCAAACGTTTGAAAGTATGGAAATATTTCAAATAGTCTGCAAGGAGGAAAATCTGGGATTGCAAGCGAGAGTCAAAGTCTGGAAGCTGGGGAGATAGAAGAAGCTCGGAAGTAGGGGAAAGCTCACCAGTGAGCTAGGAGGCTCCAGGATCTCCATGGCCAGGGGAAGCCTATGTCATGTTTTGGGACAACGTGGTGGAGGCAGGCTGGGGAAAGAGGTGTCAGGGCCCTCCACCTTCTAGATCCAATGACCTTTTTCACCTTAGAGAGAAAGGGTGTAAGGGCTGCAGCAGTAGTGGAGTAGCCCCACAGTTATTCCATGGCTTGTCCGGAGGATTTGTTCCCTTGCTCGACCCCACAGAGATTGCCATTGCACTTAGGATATGTGCTGAGCTCCAGGATTTGGGCCTAATGGCAAAAACAAAGAGAAGCAAACCACTTAGGGAAGCATTCTGAGGAAGACCTGTGCACTTCACCACCATCCATAAAGGGAATGTGATCATACATCTTCCACCCTAAAGAGGATTTATTCTAACACTGGTGTGGGCAAACATCATGCATCCCAGCTGCCAGAACAACGCTTGAAGCCCCAGGCGCAGGAAGCTGCAAAAGTGGCTTCAAACCACCTTTCCTTGTCATTTCCCCTTACTCTGCACTTGCTTGGCTAGTCAAAGACTCAATAGTTACTGTATGTGAAAACTGTTCACGTTATTAGATTTTGTGCAATGCATGTTGATACTAGAGGAAAATAAAATTAATTTGTTTCTACTTATGATCAACTCTGTAATTAAGAAATCTCATGGACTACACTATAACCCATCTAAGTGTGGAAAAATAGTTACACCCTACAGCTCTCCCTGAATTTTCATTATTGTTTTACTGCTGCTCTGTACATTAACCTATGTATTCTAGACAGAATTGTATAGCACATTTATGTGGGAATAAACAATATCATTTGATCTTTCCTGTAGTAGTAGCTTGATCTTTGGAACTCTCTTACTGTACTTTTAATTTAAAACTTGGCATGAGTAGATATTTCCTGTATTAAGTGTATAGTGCAGGGGGATGAATGACATACAGTATTTTAGTTTTAGATTGATATTAATGCTATGCATATGAAAATGGATATACTTGAGTAGAACAAATAATATAATGATTTATTTTTGTCGTATTACGTTTAAGTAAATGTATGTTTCAGTGGACAATAAGAGCTGATCTAGATTGTTTGAGGATGAAAACACTTAAGAAACAATCATATTTTGATTCCCATATGGATTATACTCAGACATCTCGATTTACTGTTCTTACCAAAATTGTCACTGGATCACAAACAGAAGCCAGAGGAATAAAGGTGGGAGAGAATTTACGTATAACTGACAAGAACAAAAGGTATTGTTTAATGAAGCCTGGAATATGCACTAGAGGTCATACAGGAAGAACACTGCCTCAATCTTTGGAGTCATTTGCAATTAGGAAGAAAAGTAATTGAATTGGATTCCTGTGTTACCTCCTTCTTCCTTTTCTATTTCACATACATGGACATTACCTATGACCCTGGATTAAATATTAATAAAATGCAGATTTTAAATATTAAAACTTTACATTCATGTTAATGAATACTGTCAATCTGTTGAGGTTCAACATATGGCTAATTTAAGAGTTAAGATCAGATGTTCAAAATTCTCTAGTATCTTTTTTTTTAAATCCACCATTCCACCACAGAAGGAAGGAAAGATAGGTCAGTATTTTCAGGGGCCCACAGAAAGCCATTTGTGCTACCTCTAGAGGCACTTTAATAATTAAGAAATGGCATTTCCACATCTGGGCTGGCATTACCGGTCTTAATGATGCTCAAAGATAGACGATAGTGACAGACTAATAATAATGATTTGCATCATTCTTTTCCCCTTCAAAATGGGGCCAAATTACTACTGCAAAAACTGTAGTCAGTCTAACTGGTTTTGATCCCCAGCGAAAATCATGTACTTCATGTCCATCTGAAAGGAGGTGTATAATGGATGCAGTAAGATAGGGTCCCTAAATATTGCTGAAGAACACACCTCTGTAGCTCAGGGTGGAGAGAACCAGATCAATGTGATCTCACAGGTGGTTGTTATCACTACTATTCAGCTGGGGAAACTGAGACTGAAAGAAAACTATTTTCTTCAAAATGACAAAGCATTCAGAACAGACCTATTTCTTTTTTTTAATCATGATTTTCCCCCAAATTTCTTAAACAAATTTTAAAAAACCCTCCAAAACCAAAAATATTAAATTTATCAAAGTGTTTCATTTACCCAACATTTCAGTTAATGAAACATTTCAGTAACTGGTTTGATAATGTTTTCATTTTAAAATCTTGGAAAAAATCAAAAGGCACTAAATCCTTTCATGAAAAACAAAATGTCAACAATGTAAAGTTTTCGTAAAAGTTTTTGAAAATGGCCCTTTTTTAATTGACAACATTTTAAGAAAAATTTGGGCCAGCTCTAGTTAAATGACTTGCCCAGTGCCCAATAGGGAGTCAGTGCCAGAAGTAGGATTAGAATTCAGGAACAGAAGTTCCTACCCCTTAGTATTCTGTGCTCAAAGGTCTACCTCACAGACCTTTTGCTAGAAATCATTTACTATCATATTTTAAAGCTAGAATGTATATTTTACAAGAAGGTTTAGTAAAGGCAAGTAAAAGAGAGCTCCATTAAAATGCCTTGTGCATAGATTCAAACTTAAAATGCTAAAGATGTTAAGAGCCATTTTGCTTCAAAAATTCTAGGTGCTTTCTAACATCCATCACAGGTCTCAGATGGTAGCACTCAGTTGAAATTGGCATGAGGGTGAGTTCCTCTAACTCCCACTTGCTGGCTGCCAGCTGTCTTTCTTCTGTTTCCAAGGAAATGGAGGTTGGCTCAGCAAAAGCAAGGCAAGTAAAACCTTTGTAACACTGGTGTCCAACCTTTACAGCCCAAGGGCCTAACATATTATTTCAAAACAGTCAAGGGGCCACAATCAATACTTTGGGGGCAAGTTCTACACCCTCTGCACTGTTTGGGTTGCATAAAGCAGACAGAAACTATCTGCATGTCCCCTGCTGGGGATTCTCCTGACATGGGGAAGCAGACATACAGCTGGGAATGAATGTTCCTGTTGCAACATATTGGCAGGGGTCTTGGAGGGTTTTTTGCCACTCTCGCAGCATTATGGAGACACAGTGTAGGTCAAGAGAAATTCTAATGTTAGGAGGGTATATAGGAAAGTTTCATTTGTCACAAAATGTGACTGCGGTCCAGTGCAGATAAAGGCTAAGAGAGCCAGGGGGTAAATGAGACCCTGAATTTGGAGGACCTTTTGCTATAAGGAGAAGGGGAGATCTAAAGCCTTTGCAGACTGAGATTCCCCTACCTGCCTGCCTTACAGGGAGCAAAGTGAAAAGATTTAGAAGTTAGCTGAGTCATAGTGTTAGGCTGAAGAGGGTCTATCCTGAGTTATTGGTTATATTGTGGTATGTCTGTAACTGGACCAGATTAAATGCCTGGTCTGTGAGAGAGCTTGGGCGGATAGTGCCCCTCTCCATTATGAAGTTGCTGGGGTGGCCTGGTGCTTAAATACATTCCTGGGTTTGTCACTCACCTGTGAGTCTTGATCAATTTGGGTTTGGGGATAACTGGGGAAGGAGACTGAACTCAAGAGAGTAGCAAGGGGAAGAGACTAAGCTTGCAGTTGATCTGAGGGAATAGAGGAGAGACACTGAACTAAGAAGGTGAGGAGTCTGGGGAATCTCTGAGGACCAGATGGCAAATCTTTGTCTTCTTATGAGAAGTCCTTTTTTTAAAAAACTGTGAATACCTGTATATTTAAAGCATGCATGCTCTAAATGATAATTTCAGAATAATTTTGCAACCATTGACATTTCTGTATTTCTCTCACAAACGGAGTAAGACCTACTCTGTATATCTTTAAAATAGAGGTTATAAGCCAATATGAAAAGCCTTTTCTATCCAGCTAATCAAGTGCAGTAATTAAATACCAGGTTTCTTAAATGATATTCTATCACAGCCTTCATGTTTCCCATCACACTACATATGGTCCAATTGTTTACAGATTACAAAAAAAACCACACCAACCCTATCCCTGCTCAGATGTTAAATCAAGATGTTTTCTTCACTTTCAAATGGTTGGCTGCCTGCCAAGTTTTACAATTAGTTATTCTGAGTTTTAAAAGAATTTTTTTTCATAATTTCTCCTGTTCAGACATCAGTCTGTGATGGCCCATCAACATCACTACCCACTGAAATGAACCCATTTCTTAGACATATGTTCTGCACCTATAGGAGAAATACTCTTGGGAAGATTTTTTTTTTTTTTTTTTGCTCACATATGATATGAGATTGAAAAATCAGGAGGGAATTTTTTCCTAGACAAAAATAGGTAACATGACATCAAGGTACAGCCACCTGCCAGTGACAAAGTTCCCCCTTGGTACCGTCTGGCAGTCAGAAATTCACAGTGCTAAACATGAATGCAAAATGCAGTACAACTTCATGTAACAAAGGGCAAATGAATCTCTAAAGATTAAGGGTCTTATTCTGCCCTTGTACCAGTGCAAATTTGGAGGAACTGTGTCCTGGAGCATTACAGTAAAATTGTCTATTGACACTGACACTGCAACAAGCTCCCATATGGGAAGAGAGAGTTCAGTCCCAAGTTCAGAGGCCATAGGGGCTGGGAGCACACTGGAAATGATGTGCTCAGGCTCTGGGAGAAGGAGACCTTTGCAGTTGCTCTCAGGTGATCTTCTCTAGCTATAACCCAGCATTTCATGGGCTCTAGAGTGAGCTGTGTCCAGCCCTTTCCCACTGGAAGGATGAGTTGTCCCAATCTGGTGCTGTTGGGGAGAGGGAAGGAGAAATAACGTAATTTAAGAAAGGAAAAATGTGCTACATCTAAAACTCATCTGAATTTTACTTTGTGTTATATAACAGGGACGAAAGCAACATTAACAAATCCTGCCTTATTTATGTCTGAGATTTTAGCTTCCTCAGATGTTAGAAGCTGTCTGGTGCAAATTTTCTTTAGCTATTTGTTGCTGATTGTCTGGCAGAGGTTATTGTATATTAATCTCTGAGACTAAAACTGTGTAGACTATTTAAATGGAGTAGAAACATTTGCTTGTGCCAAAGGGTTCTGTTGAGGCTATGGAAAGATCCTGCCCCTATGGGTTCCTGAATATATTTCTTGCATGAGGCGGGTACAGTAGCTTTCAAATGTACAGTGTAATAAATAAAAACTGTGAAGTTGAGGAGAAGATTATGCTGCTTAGGCTGTTATTTTGGAGATGATTCATAAACCCTTTTCTAATCCATCAGAACACCTCCAAACCTACATCTTCGATTATCTCCTCAAACTTGACAGCCACCCCTAGGCAAACTTAACAAATACCGACTTAAAAAATGTAAAGGAACTAACATGATACAAACCAGGAGAAAATAAGTAACTTTATCCTGTGCAAATTTCCCTTCCATTCCCATCCTCTTCTCTGTTGCCCTGTATCCCTGTGTTTTGTCATGACTTATCTAACATAGGGCTGGATCCTTCAAACACTTTGCGCGCAAGTCTGATTTCTACTCACATGAGTGGTCAGGTGAATGACTCTTTACATAATCACTGCTGGGTAAGCCTTCTAGGGTTGGGCCTCTAGAAATTAATCTATGCCAGGCAGAGGCCATTGCCCAGACTCACGTAGACTTTGTGCAGCTCAGCAGGAGGGGATGAAGGTAGCTGCCACTTGCAACTCTTGGATCCTTGAGGCCAACCAGAGATCAGTACCTTGTGTAAGAAAATTGAAGGAGGATGAGCACTACACACGTTACTGGACTTCAGTATACTGCAATACCCTCAAATCAAAGAGCTCTGATGATGTCATAGCAACCCCTTAAACAAAATTCATTGGGGACAGGCTTAAACAAGTATATGGAATTATGGATCAATCCTGCTAGGTACTGAGCGCCGTTAATACCCAATGTAGTCAAAGATAATTAAGGACACTGAAACTTGTGACACTGGTTGCAATGACTGTGCTAATCTTAGCTAAGCTGTTGCGCTGCTATTTGAGAGAAGTCTTGCCAAGGGAAGAATCTGGATTTGGCAATAGGTACTGACCACACATTGGATCATTTGGGAATCAGACCAGAAAATGGCATTAATTATAGCCTTGGTAAATTCTCCTGCTCTGCTCTCTCTTGGCATCACAGTGGACATAGTGTGTGCTAAGACCTGGCATACCCACTTGTTTGTTAAGTGCAGTATTTACAAATGAATTGGATGTTTTTTCTGGTTTTGGGAGTGGAAAGAACAGTGATATTTCAGAAAATGATTGCTATTTTAATCTTAACAATTAGCAACAGAAAGGCAACCTTTAAATACCAAGAAAATGAACATACTAGACTGTAGTAAATTGTCATTTTAATGCTGTTAGAAAAGGATGAAAGCAAATGCATACACTATAAGCCAATTTTATACTATTTCAGGCTGGCTTCAGATAAGACACCGCATTTTGAACAATACATGATAAAATTAAAAATTATAAAATCTAACCTGACGTTTTTGGATATAGAGGTATTTTTGACCAGGCCTTGCTATATAAAAAGGAAAATATAGTAAGGGGGAAAAATCTTTCCAGCATTTCTTGTCAATTATAATAAAAACTGCAATCTAAGAAGAGTGATCTCTAGTATACAGTATGAACAGATTCTCAAGAACTGGAATAATTTGTTTCATTTCACATCGGTCTCCAGTCCAACAGGTAGAGGGACAACATGGATTTAGGGCATACAGAAGATGCATGCAAACATTCACCAAAGCATCAAATGAAAAGTGGCTGAGAATCAGGATTTCTGGGTTCTCTACTGTTTCTGTCACAGGCACATTGTACATCCTTGGGGGCAAGTATTTCATTGTTTTGTCCTTCATATTACCACTCTTCAAAGGGCACTGGAACAGGAGCAATAGAAAGAAGTCAATAGAAAAGCTCCCACTGATTTCAATAGATGTTGGATCAGGCCCATTCGGAATGTTTGTAAGACATGTTGGTCTAGATCCACAAAGAGGATTTAGGCTCAGCATTGCAACACCTAACTTCATGAACTCTGCCACCTAACTGAATCTGCAGCCCTGAGTTAGATGCCTATACATTGTATGTGGAGAGCTAGGCACCTAAGAATGGGTTTCATAGAAACCAGTGTGCTCAGTGGGAACCCGCCTAAGCTTGCCAATAGGAAATGCCTAGGAGAAAGGTATGGCCTAAGTCCTACCCTCAAAAGGAGTTAGGTGCCTTTGTCCAGGTCAGATGAAGGGACAAAGTTGTAATTCACAGCTGTGAAGCCTTTCCTAAAGTTAGGTGCCTTTCTCTCTCGGGCTAGGTATAGTGGTGATGCCATTGTTCCCTCTGATAACCTTAAACTCAGTGGTTAGAGCACTCATCCATGATGTGGGAGACACAGGTTCAAATACTCCTTCCACCAGATTTGGAGCAGGGATGTGAAACCTGGTCTCCCACCTCTCTGGAGAGTGCCCTAATCTCTGGGGTATTCTGGGGTGGGTCTCTCTGAATCTCTCTTATTGAAGTTGTTCCAGTGAATTACCAGTTGTTCAGGTGTTCCAGTTGTTCTGTAAAATAATTAAATATTAATTGGCCAGAGAATGAGTGAGAATGACACTATAGCCCGTGGTTAGGGCACTCACCTGGAAGACTCAAATTCATGTCCCAGTTCCAATGACCGGGTGCACTAATCAGTGGGCTAAACATTATAATGGGGTGCACCTTTACATCCTCTTCTGGTTGTGTTTTGTGCTGGGCCCAGTCTTTTAGGCAGCCTGTGAGAATATCTACCAGATTGGGCCTCACAGGAGAGATAGGCAGGAAAATGAGTTTGAGGATCCTGACAGAGCTTAGGCATGAGTTAGGTGCCTGGGCATCAGAAATGCAGCAGCAGTGCATGTGTCCAGCAGAAGATTTTTAGGCATCTAAGGGACTTTGTTGGTGGAAACTTAGACATCTAGAGACTTTACCTACTAGGTTAGGTAATAGCTGAGCAGGAGTTCAAAGGAGCTATATTTTGGATTAGACACCTATAGTGCCAATGAAATCCCTTTGTGGATCTAGCCTTTGAGATCATGCGATGAAACACATTCTGGAAGTGTAATGATGAATGCCAAATCCCACAGTTGTTTCTAGAAACTATACACCTAGAGTAACATACAATGGAAAGGAAATTCTGAGTTTATTGCTTATGCTGAAATCATCATGTGACCTGTGTTCTCCATTAATTGTTTGTTACAATACAATATGCCAGGCAGAATAAAGCATTTGTTTGCCTTTTTTTAAGAATGGGCAATTTTTTTTTGCATAATTTCATACCCACTTGAACATCCTGAGTTTGAAAGTTTGACTGATTAAATTGTTATTGGATTCATGTTCTGGTTAGGAGAAATTGTGAAAAATGGAGCAGAGAGGGGACTGAATGTAAAACAAATATAGACAGACTGAAATACAGATCAGAAAGGGGAGAGGAAAACATTCTGATGACAGTATAGATGCATTCTATACACTGTATAGGCTCTTGAGGGGACAATTATTTTATCAAGAATACAACATAATATAGGTTTCCCTTCAGCTGTTTTTCTAAAATGAGAGAAAACATAGGCTTAAATTATGGGGGGGAAGTTTTATGAACTCAAGATAGATTTATGAACCCTCAAAAACAGTGTGCCGGGTCCATAAAACCTTGAAATCAACAAGATTCACTCATCCCTAGATCTTGCTTCTAAGGTATTCCCAGAGAAGCCAGGGGGGTTGAGAGCCAGGCACCAGAAAGAAACTGTATCTTGCTACTAATTAACCTGTAAAATGTTTGTGGAGTGATTCTGACATTAAAAAAATATGTTCATTATTTCTGAAAGGAAGACACATGCAAGTAGAAGTATCTAAAGAATAATCATTATTTTGAAAGCTGCACAATATAAATTATTCAATTTAATTTTGAAACAGTCATGCAACTATGTCACCATTCACTGCTTTTCACAGCACTGGAAATGCTGGCATTGAATTTAGGAATGGAAGGGGCAAAAAACAAAACAAAACCCAAACAACTTTTAGGTCACGTAGTTCATCATTCTGCCAATTCTGGATTGTTCCCTATAGCATATATTTTCTAGTGCTTTGTTACTTTTCAAATTAAACACAGAAACAATGCATTTAAAAATATGAAATTAACATTCATTAGTTTTACATGTGAGCTTCTCAATTAGCCCTCTAAAGCTTCCTTGGGACCACTATACTGTAAGATCAGTAACACATTTCTATTCTGTGTTCAAAGTAGATCTGAACCTAATTTTGAGGAAAGGCCACTTTTAATTTACAAAAAGTTTAGAATCTGTAAAGTGAATTTAATGTTTATAAAAACCACACTAGAAATTGGGTTTATTAGTTTATACACAGAATGGAAATAAGTACAGTAGCAGCTGAATATGCCCTATACTGTCTCACTAATGTGCAGAAGACTTGAGGAAGGTTCACCTCGAAGTTGTACAGAGTATTTCTTTATAAGTCCAGACCTGCCCTGTTTTAATAAATGGCAAAGCTCTAATTTAAATTGATGCAGTAGGATTAAGCTCTATGCCCATTCAGGGCCTAATTCAGCAAAGGACTTAAGGACGTGCTTAAATACATTGAAGTAAATGTGACTTTTAATACTGAATTGGCACCTCAGTCCTTAACCTCTTTGTCTTTGTCTTCATTGCTAAAAAAAGTATTTTTACTGTGGGATAACTAATGCATGTTACATATCCTGCTGCAAAATCCTAGTGGAGGCAAGGCACTGTAGTTTTACTCCCGGGTGAACAAGGTGATGTCAACCACAGGGATGACGTAGTCTAGCTACCTCACAGTAAAAAGAACAGAGAGCTTATTTCCACTAGGTTTTTACACTCAGAGAACTATCCCACATTTTTTACATTACTATCAAAGAAAAAAAGCCCCCCATCACCTTTTTTAAGCAGTGAAGATAAAGTGTATGAGGACATATTTTCCCACAAAAGTTGCAGCAGTTTAAACCAGTTTAGTTAAATTGGTCCAAGCCCCCAGTTTTGGAGTACCTGGTATCAATTTAGCTAAGCCATTAAGGAAACTGCTTAAGCTAAATTGATATGAAGCACTCTTAGACTGTTTTAAGACTGTGTACACAATGGGGTGCATGGATTTAAATAAATCAATTGTTAAACCAGTTTAATTACATTTGTTCAATGTTTGTATGTAGACAAAGACAAGGCCAGTGATTTCCAGCAAGCATGCTCATTCCTGTTGGTATCATTAAAAAATACTATCTTCTAGCAACTAAACAAGATTAGGTCATAGTATGAAAAGCTTAGTTGTTCATTGCCAGTTGCGTGCAAGCCATCTGATCATTCCAAAGAAACTTATGAATAAAGAAGTTAGTTTGACAGGCTGTTTTTTGATACTTGAATGTTTCAACACTCCTTTATATTGAAAAACATCTATTCAAGAGAAGAATAAACTACATCATATAATATAAGAATTGACCTGAACTTTTGCCCCAAAATTGTTGAGAACTAAACGCAACTTAACCCAAAACATTTTTGGAGGTAAAAAGTTTTGTTTTGGTGGTTTTTTTTGTTTGTTTTTTGTTTTGTTCTTTTTTTTTGCTGCTGTTAAATTTTTACTTTAGCAAGCCTCCGAATTTCTGGATTTTTGATTGTGTCTGGAAATAGAAATATTGATCTAGCATGAGTTTAGCTATTTTTGTGTTATTTCTGACTCATCTGAAATACAGATATTCTTGAAATCTCATGAGAGAGCTTGTTGTCAGAACACTTCTGACCCAAAAAGATTTAGGTACTCTTCTTACATAACTATGAAATTTCTAGCTATAGATATGAACCATTTGAGTTTCATCTATCACTGTTATTTTCCTTCAGTCTATATGTAGAAACAGAGGCAGTTCTGATTCAGTATGCTACTGTTATATATATTTTCTGTTTAATGTATCACTTTCTCAAGATTAATTTGATATATAAAAGGCATCAAAATCTCAGGAAATACTGATCATAAACCACAAATCACAAAAGAAGCAGGGGACTGGGAAGCCTTAGCATGTTGCTCTGTAGGGAACTCAGTGCAAACTTTTTCTTGAAAACACACTGCAGACTTGCAAATGGTGTTTTTCCAGGAGTTTCCAGACTCGGATTGGCACTGCTGTCATGCCTCAGGAAAAGTCACACAAAGTGGGTCTGTGTGAAAGGGCATTCACAATTCTATGAGTGCAATCACAGCACTATCAAAGTAGGAATGGAATTAGGCTCTGTGCCTGGCTGGCTGACTCAGCAAAGAATTAGTTGGCAGACAAAAGCCACATTTTTAATAAAACCATTTTTCTTGGACATGCTTCTTTTATAGCACCAAGCCCCAGAGAAGTGTGGAGCAGACTAGGAATTTGTGAGTCTGATTCTCTTCTCATTATATCAGTTTTACACCAGTCTAGGTAGATAAGGCTTTCTTTGGACAACTAATAAAAGTTTCCAGATCATAGGCGCTGGTTCTCATGGGGGGCTTCAATCACCCTGACATCTGCTGGGAGAGCAATTCAGCGGTGCACAGACAATCCAGGAAGTTTTTGGAGAGAGTTGGGGACAACTTCCTGTGCAAGTGCTGGAGGAAGCAACTAGGGGCCGTGCTCCTCTTGACCTTCTGCTCACGACCAGGGAAGAATTGGTAGGGGAAACAGAAGTGGGTGGCAACCTAGGCAGCAGTGACCATGAGATGGTCGATTTCAGGATCCTGACAAAAGGAAGAAAGAAGAGCAGCAGAATATGGATCCTGGACTTCAGAAAAGCAGAATTTAACTCCCTCAGGGAACTGGTGGGCAGGATGCCCTGGGAGGCTAATATGAGGGGGAAAGGAATCCAGGAAAGCTGGCTGTATTTTAAAGAAGCCTTATTGCGGGCGTAGGAACAAACTATCCCGATGTGCCGAAAGAATAGCAAATATGGCAGGTGACCAGCTTGGCTTAACAGAGAAATCTTCAGTGAGCTTAAACACAAAAAGGAAGCTTACAAGAAGGGGAAACTTGGACAGATGTCTAGGGAGGAGTATAAAAAGCATGTAGGGCTGTAATCAGGAAGGCCAAAGCACAATCGGATTTGCAGCTAGCAAGGGATGTGAAGGGTAACAAGAAGGGTTTCTGCGTTAGCAACAAGAAGGTCAGAGAAAGTGTGGGACCCTTACTGAATGGTGGAGGCAAGCTAGTGACAGATGCTGTGGAAAAAGCTGAAGTACTCAATGCTTTTTTTGCCTTGGTCTTCACAGAAAAGGTCAGCTCCCAGACTGCTGCACTGCGCAGCACAGTATTAGGAGGAGGTGAGCAACCCTCAGTGGTAAAAGAACAGGTTAAGGACTATTTAGAAAAGCTGGGCGTGCATAAGTCCATGGGCCCAGATGCAATGTATCCGAGGGTACTGAGGGAGTTGGCTGATGTCATTGCAGAGCCATTGGCCATTATCTTTGAAAACTTGTGGTGATCAGAGGAGGTCCCAGAGAATTGGAAAAAGGTACATATAGAGCCCATGTTTAAAAATGGGAAGAAGGAGAATCTGGGGAACTACAGACCGGTCAGCCTCACCTCAGTCCCTGGAAAAATCATGGAGCAGGTGCTCATGGAATCCATTTTGAAGCACCTGGAGGAGAGGAAGGTGATCAGGAACAGTCAACATGGATTCACCAATGGCAAATCATACCTGACCAACCTGATTGCCTGCTATGATGAGATAATTGGCTCTGTGGATAATTGGCTCTGTGGATATGGGGAAAGTGGTGGACTTTAGCAAAGCTTTTGATATGTTCTCCCACAGTATTCTTGCTAGCAAGTCAAAGAAGTATGGATTGGATGAATGGACTATAAGGTGGATAGAAAGCTGGGTAGATTGTTGGGCTCAATTGGTTGTGATCAATGGCTCGATATCTAGTTGGCAGCCAGTATCAAGCGGAATGCCCCAGGACCGACCCAGGGGTCAGTCCTGGGGCTGGTTTTGCTCAACATCTTCATTAATGATCTGGATGACAGGATGGATTGCACCCTCAGCAGGTTCTCAGATGACACTAAGCTGGGGGGAGAGGTAGATATGCTGGAGGGTAGGGATAGGGTCCAGAGTGACCTAGACAAACTGGAGGATTGGGCCAAAAGAAATCTGATGAGGTTCAACAAGGACAAGTGCAGAGTCCAGCACTTAGGACAAAAGAATCCCATGCACCATTACAGACTAGGGACCGACTGGATAAGCAGCAGTTCTGCAGAAAAGGACCTGGGGATTACAGTGGATGAGAAGTGGATATGAGTCAACAGTGTGCCCTTGTTGCCAAAAAGGCTAACGGTATATTGGGCTGCATTAGTAGGAGCATTGCCAACAGATCGAGGGAAGTGATTATTCGCCTCTATTCGGCACTGGTGAGGCCACATATGGAGTACTGCATCCAGTTTTGGGCCCCCCCCCCACTACAGAAAGGATGTGAACAAATTGGAGAGACCCCAGCAGAGGGCAACGAAAATGATTAGGGGGCTGGGGCACATAACTTATGAGGAGAGGGAGAGAATTGGGCTTTTTTAGTCTGCAGAAGAGAAGAGTGAGGTGGGATTTTATAGCAGCCTTCAATTACCTCAAGGGGGGTTCCAAAGAAAATGGAGCTAGGCTGTTCTCAGTGGTGGCAGATGACAGGATAAGGAGCAATGATCTCAAGTTGCAATGTGGGAGGTCTAGGTTGGACATTAGGAAAAACTGTTTCCTTAGTGATGCACTGGAATTGGTTACTTAGGGAGGCGGTGGAATCTCCATCCTTAGAGGTTTTTAAGTCCCCTCTGGACAATTATGATTTAGTTGGGGTTCTTCCTGCTTTGAGCAGGGGGTTGGACTAGATGGCTTCCTGAGGTCTCTTTCAACCCTAATCTTCTATGATTCTATGATACAGCACTATAACAGAAAGGCAAATCAGGCCCTGAGCTTGTATGTGTTCATGTAAACTGAAGACCAGAACTGTTTCTTAATTCATTTTTATCCTCCTTTGTTTCTCAATTCATTTTTATCATCTATCCATTTTCAAGCTAGAGCATAAACCCAGATTAAAACTGCACTGACAAAATTATCACTGTTTTCAAAATGGCCTCACAGTTAAAATATTTGTTAGCTCTGCTGGCTTAACGTTCCCATATCCATTGGAAACCTAAATATATGGCTCACCCTGCTTGGTACTTTAATGTTCTGGTATCATTTCCCCTCCATGACTGACAGTTCCTCTTGATGCCAGGCACAATGAATTAGATTTATTATGGAAAAATACTTCCACTATTATATAACTCACTTATCACTCAGTTTTATAGAGATAGCAGCTGGCATTCTTGTTGGCAGACTCTGCGGGAAGGTCAATGACTAAAACCAAAGTACCCACTTATCCTTACAGGTGTTCCTACATGTCAGAGCTGAGGAGAATTGGTGTGATGATGTGAGGGACATTTGCATTACCATTGCACTTGGTGTACCAGTTCTGCCACTAACTTGCAAACTTAAAATCCACAAGGCTGTCAATTTGCCAAATGTTTCAAGCACTAAATTCACTTTGAAATAAGAACTAGCAATTGCTAACTAATATCAAGTTGTGGGTTGCAAAACTCCAGACAATGGGAAAGTTCAGATGTGGACTTTAACAGTGGTTCTTGTCCCTATAATGGCCTGAAACAAAGCCACTTCTTTGAATGCCCCTGAACTTTGGGAAGGTTTGAATCTAGATCTTGAACTTTGCAGGTCAGGTCCAGTTCTAATAAGGGCTAAGAGCATATCTAGATTGTAACATTTTGTAGTACTGAAGCGACCACATAACTTTGTTCTGTGTATTTCTTCCATCCTTTAATCCATCCCCTTGGCTGCTGGTTCAGTCTAATGATCAGTTTAGAATGTAAACTCATCGGTGCAGAGACCATGCGTGAAATACTGACCTTACTGAAATCAATGGAAGTTTAGCCATTGACTTCTATATGGTGAGAATTTCAGTCTGTATCATTACTCACTTCATAAACCAAAATGTAATCTTGGCGCTATCTAAAAATGTTGAATAATAATAATATACAGAATAAACAGGATCTGCAGTGTAGCTATTCAAGGGAACTTTATAGAGCCTCCCCAAACATTCTCTGAACATCCCATTGACACCACTGTACTCTGTTCAGATTGCATGTGTTCTTACAGTGAAACTTACATTTTTAGTGACTACTCAAGGACCCATCAAAATATGATTTCTTAAAGGAGGTGCTAATTTTTAATAAAGATTACTGAGAAGGTTATCTGAGAAGGTGAAGGGAGTCCAATAAAAAAATCAGTTTGATTCAAAAAATTGTTAGTTTATAAAACATTTGTAAGACAAAATACTATTAGCTTTACAAAAATACCTGAAATATAAATTCTTAATGAAAACAGGTTTGAATGTATAGAAGATCACTTGCATCTGAAATAAAAATCTGTCTGCTGATGTCTACAGACAAAATGAAATTAAAATATGAAATTTATTCTGACCTGTTGACTGGTGGTTCAGTATAAAAAATTAAAGCAATACCCAAAACGATCCAAAGTGTAGGGTATCCTGTGCACAGCTATGTATTTATTCCATATATGTTTATGGGCAATGATGTCCCAAACAGTAGCTTAAAACAGATACATTAACATTGTAAAATGCTTAGCGATACCTTGGCAAGTGGTAGCTTTATAAAGGTGGTGCATTTAACACAAGGTTTCACTGTAATTCATAATGTGATGCCCTGTGTCTGCTGGAGATTTCACATATTTTTATTTTTCAGAAGGAAAATTGTGCTTATCCTCTGTGCCTGTTGTTGTTGGGGTGAGGATATTTGTCAAGTCTCTTTGGAAGAGAATAGAACATCAAATTTAAAGCAGAATAAACTTGTATGAGGGTATGTATGCAAAATGATTTGAGGTATATTGATAGCTAACGTGCATGAATAGTAAGAATAGGGAATAATAATGTTCATGTAATATATTCATTAAATGTATGTTTAAAGATGAACATTGTATCTTCTATAACCATATTTTACTCTACCTATATCTCTTGTTTCTTTTCCTCATCCTTCTTTCATCCATCTTTCTCTTTTCTTTACTCTCATTGAGGAAACCACCTTGCAAAGAATCTATTCCTGATAGAAAGGCTAGCAGACACTACCAGTAGTAGCTTCCATGAGTGACATTTGTGAAAAGGACACTGACATGATGAAACAAATCATTAATTGAATTCAACAACAACAAAAATTTTCATGATTTGTGCTATTTGCCCAGTTTTTGCACAGCACTGAACTGGGCAGCGAAACTAGACTGGCCAGTTTCATTTTCTGTTTATAGTCAATTTCATTATCAGGTTTTCATGCACTGAGAAACCAGCACTACAGGGGATTCTTTAATCTACCCCTACTCCCCTCTGACTACCTCCCCCCCAAAAAAGAAAAGAAAAAAATAAAACCCTGCTTTCACTTGTTTTTAATTACAGAAAAATATTGCTAGTCATATTCAGTTCTGTATAACTCTCTTTAACAATAAAAAAATAATTTTTGGTCTTAAAACTGCTTGACCATCTTCCATAAAAGAGATGGAGTTGCATATATAAGGTAACCATGGAATTTATCTCTACATGATAATAATATTATCATTACCAACTAGTAACAAGTCTACTTGCAAAATTCCTATATTACAGAACAGTGGTGTGGTACTTTCCATTCTGTCCACTTTAAAATTCACTATTCCTTTCCCTCATGCCTGCCAGCCATGGGTGTCATTTCAGAAAAAATCTTGGGAGAGGCAAAGTTGTGTCAGCATATAGAACATTAAATGTGATTATATTATGTCCTGCAAAAACTGGGAGGGAGGCAAAAAGTGCATAGACCTATGTAAAGTTGGGGGCGGGGGGGAATGCCCCTCTTGCCCCCTACCTGTCACCCCTTCCAGAATATCCATACACACTATTATTTGTAAGTACATATCTTTTAATCACCAGTGGAAATATCCTAAAGAGAAATTCTTGCTCTGGGGTGGGAGGATGAGGAGAAAGAGGAACATAGGAAATTTCTTTAAACAGACATCAAAGAACTATGTACCAAACGTGCTGTGGCCTCTCTTGTTTTGAAAATCTCTGATTTTTGTTCTCCCAGTGAGTCATTTCACTATTCGAAATGTATCTCTGACCTCTAAAACGCAGACTTTTGGACATTTCAAATATTTTGCCTTTGAAAAGTGAAAGGCAGAGAACAGATAATCTAAGGCATGTGAGCATGAGTTATTTTTTCCACAAGGAGGACAGAAGTTAACTACACACATAATAATGTGGGATGTATAAACCTTTAGAACATTTCTCTCTCTTGCTCTCTGAATGTTTGACCTAGATTTATCTTGACCTGAACTCTCCCATTTAAATACAGATTGGATGGGAATTTTGTTACTCTTTGGGGTCACTGTACCTCCCTTTATCATGACATACTTGATATATACCTCATTTTGATAAATTCAGACACCCAGATCCTTTTCTCTCTGCTAAAAGACATCTTTAAATAAAAATAACAATACATCTTATGGAAGCGCTGGCTCCATCATCTGGAAAATCTACATGCATCAAAACTAAATGCTATCCGGTTTATTTAAGAAAAAAACTTTAGTGTGTGAGATTCACTTTCTTGTCTTCCTCCATGTTTATACAGGCTGGTGCAGGTTTAGTTCAGGAAAATAAAAATAAAACTATGAACATAACAAATTGTCAGTGCTGTAATGACCTCCTTTGGCCTTGATTCACTGCCCACTCACCACAAACCCCCTTACTTTTACATATCCTCCAACATAATAAGCCTGCCACCACTAATGTTATAAAGTAGTAATTGTGCCTAATTGGTAGGGAGGTGACAGACCATTCTCATAATGTTGTGAAACTGTAAGAAAGGAGGAGTGAGAACGTTCACAGGCCCAGCAGTAATTATCCACTAATTTGGCCTGTTTGTGTGGGGACAGCTCATTATAGCCCTTAAGAAATCTCCAGAATAAAGAGAGAAAGTAGGTAGGAGGTAAGGTTAAATAATTAGTGTTCAGCAGATTTTTTTTTAATTTGAAGAACAGGATTGGGGGTAGGGGAGGTGATGAGTGTAACACTAAAGAAATGGTGTAATGTCCTCCCTAAATTAGTTTTACATACTTGAGGGAGTATAAGGATAGTATTCAAGATGACTAAATCACTGCAGAAAGAAATGACATGTAATTTTTATTGTACTAATGTAATTAGGGCAATACTCATAATTTTGCACTTTATGATGTTAGTTTTACAAACTTCAGATGATTTACCTCATCAGTTTTTTTAGACTGAAAAGGATTCCTCAGTTCTAATAAAATATTTTTCAGGGTATTTTTTTATATTCCTACTAAATGTTCTACTCTGTGCATTTATTTTAAGGATCAGTTCTTCGCATTTTTGAATAAATAACAAATCTTCTCAGTTTTACTATTCTGCAATTATTTTGATGTGTAAAATGGGGACTGATATATGGGTCAATGTCCGACACGTATGAGGCCAGATTTCAAACAGGGGAAATAGATTAATTTCCATTTGTGAGGTTTTTATATGTGGAATTATTAATCTAATTTTTCATTCTCACCAAATGTCTTTGGTTTTAAATTATGACAATAAGAAAAATGTGGCTTTAAAAATATTGCATTGTAATATTTTTCAAATCTATTGTCTGTTGATTTGTCATATACTTCCTTTCAGAGAAGAAGGCACCCGGGGGTGGAGGGAAAGGGGAGATAAACTTTGTGATGGGCACTATGCACCGCCTATTGAAAGTGAATGAGAAATTCTTAAAATCTTGCACAATCCCACATCATTTCTGGAAAACAGAGTACTTCCTAAACAGCAAATTGTCCATATATGAAACATTTTTCTGCCAAGAGAAAATTGTAGCATCCTAAGCATTAGCAACAGAAAAAACAACAGATGAAAAAATCATCTTGTCCATCTTCCTTTCAAAGTGTTTCCTCTCTCTGCACCAATGCTTTACTAAGCCTTGTTGTAAACAACTGAAGTGATGGGACTCCGACAATGTCCTGTAGAAATTATCACACTGTGGGATAGACAATACTGTTTGGAATTGCTTCCTGATATTCTGTCTAAAATTCCCTTTGCTCAACTCCTTCACCATCTTTTCTACTTCTCTCTCACAATTCTTTTCCCTCTTTATTGTTTACAGACTTCAATTTCTTATAGACAATTGTATCTTCCCTAAGCAGTCACTAGAATTGGAACAAATGCCAGATTCTAGTACCCTTACTCACTCTCAGTAGCACCTTTCTCCACAATAGTCCCGCAGGCAGGTGTGAAAATCTGGCCCAAATTTTGCACTGCATTGCAAAGGCTTTATTGTAGTCACTATTCATCTGTTTCAGGAATCTGTCCCATCACATCATTTCCAAAATGTTCAATTTTAATTCTTTCACATTTGCATGACTCTGGTAAATTTCAGTATTTACTATACTATGCTCTAGTATAGCTAACTCTATACAGACTCAGGTGCCCAGATTTTTGATCTGGTCAAGCAGCTCTTGGCATAGAAACACAAAAGCAATGGGGGACACAGCTGGCTTTATGCCACCTTTGCAACTCCTAGTTGTGGGGATGAATCGCACATGTGCAATGGGTACAGAATTAGACCCAATATTAAAATATTTGCAGAACTCAGTCTGACTGATAAAATCAAAATGTTTCTATATTAAATTTTGGCAACAATAACTGGGGCCTCAAAATATCATAGCTACCTTATTCTGTGAGTAAACGTTATCATTTTTTCTCTCTAATTCCTATTGAAGAACATCTGTATCCTAATGAACTTTTTTATTGAGCTAGATGAGAGGGATAGTTAATTCATCAAGCCAATTCAATTCTTGGCCTCTCTGCTTATAACACTAGTGAGGGTGGCAATTAGTGCCATTTTTGAAGTTTTTTGTGATGTGGGCACCTGTTCACTAGGAACTGAATTGAGACCACTACTTGTTTTGTATAGGCCACAGAACAGCCAACAGATGGTGATCATATTCATTCTCTATGACTAGTATAATGTCCCGCAGCAGAGGGCCTGAAAAGAAATAGAGACCAGACAGGAATATAAAGTTGTTCCCTCTTTATTCCTTTTACTGTTAAAGCATTCCATGGCTGTGCTATATTATAAATACTGTTTGTACAATTTGATCCATTTCCTCCTTTCATCGCCAGATGAATTGGTTTGTGGGAGAACTTAAAATAGATTCTAACTAATATATAACTAATCTCATTAATATGATCTATCTAATCTCTTTGATCTAATTCATCTAATCTGTTATATGGGCAAATGTTTTATGCATTTTACCTAGTCTCTTGATTTACCTAATCTACCATGTAGGTAATTTTTACACACCTATCACCATGGTATTTGAAGTATATAACAAAACTTCTATTTTGAAATTAGCTGTTGTTCTGAGATGGTGATTTAGCATTTTATAGATGTATTAAAGAGAAGAATGCAGTTGTTTTAGGGCAAGATCCTGAATTTATTGCAGTGGGATTACTCAGAGTGTGTAAAGCTAAGCATGTACATAAATCTTTAACAATGTAATACGTTTTTCCCCATATATCTAATAAAATCAATGAAACTACTCATATAGCATAGAGTTAGGCATAACCATAAGTTTTTGCATGATTGGAGCCTTGGTTAGCTGGATATATTAATAAGGATGAGAGGTTAACAGGAGGAGAAAGGATTATCTTCAAATATAAAGTACTAAGAAATATAATTAACTATTGTACCATGGATTTTGTATTTGATCATTTCTGGATGTACCTGAGACATTTCTATACAGTGTATTTTTGATATGCATTTTCGCATAGCCAATACCTTGAGTGCAGCACCGCAGTAATTCACAGGTAATTTCAGGGATTTTTGCTATGATATATATCAAAATATAAAGCTGAATGGAAGACCACAAAGGAGAAAGGAAAGCACACAGCTGCTCCTAGAGATCTCATCTCACTAACTCTGTTTCATACATTCATAGATTATAAAATCAGAAGGGAACATTGCAATAATCTAGTCTGACCTCCTCCTGTCTAACATTGGCAATAGGACTTCCTTGAATTAATTCCTGTGTGAACTAGAGCATAGCTTTTAGAAAAAGATAAATCTTGATTTAAAGATTGCCAGCAATGAAGAAGCTACCACAGTCTTTGGTAAGTTGTTCCAGTGGTTAATTACCTTCCCTGTTAAAAACTTTTGCCTTAATTCTATTCTAAATTTGTCTATCTACAACTTCCAGTCATTGGATCTTATTTACCTTTGTTTTCAAGATTGAAGAGCCCTCTTCTCAAATTTATGTTCCCCTTGCTGGTACTTAGAGACAGTGATCAAGTCACTGTCTTAACCTTCTCTTTCTTAAACTAAATAAATTGAGCTCCTTGTTTTTTACTTCAAGCATGTTTTCTAAACTTTTAATCTTTCTTGTGGGTCTTTTTTGAACCCTCTCCAAGTTTTCAACATCCTTCTTGAATTGTGGACACAAACACTGGACACAGTATTCCAGTAGCAGTCAAGCCAGTGCAGAATATGGAGATAATATAACCGTCTTATTGCTACTCAATATTCCCCTCTTTTATGCATCCACAGATCATATTAACCCTTTTGGTCACCGTGTTGCATTGAGAACCCATGTTTAGCTGATTGTCCACCATGCCCCCACTCCCGAAGTTTTTTAGAGCCACTCTTCCCAGCCTACATTCTTTGTTCCCAGATGTACAATCTTACATTTGGCCATATCAAAATATGCATTGTTTGCTTGTGCCCAGCTCACTAAGCTATCCAGATCACTCTGTGTCAGTGACTATCCTCTTAATTATTTACCGTTCCCCAAATCTTTGTCCTCTGCAAACTTCATCAATAGCGATTTTATATTTTTTCCATTTCACAGGTTAAAAAATAAAAATTAAATAGTGATGGGCCGAGAACCAATCCTGAGGGATTCCACTTGCTCAATGATAATTTCTTGTTTACAACTATATTTTTGGATCTACCTGTTAGCCAGTTTTTAATCTATTTAATATGCGCTAGTTTATTTTGTCTCATTCTATTTTCTTAATCAAAATATCATGTGGAACCAAATCAGATGCCACACAAAAGTCTAAGTTGATTTTGATGCAACACCATTGTGTTTAAAACCCAAACTTTCAATCTCATCAAAAAATTTCAAATTAGTTTGACAAAATCTATTTTCTTTACCTATTTTCTATAAACCCTAAAGTTGATTGACATTAATTATATTACCTTTTAATTCTTTATTAATCAAATCCAGTATTAGCTGTTCCAGTATTTTTCCAGGATCAACATCAGGCTGTTAGTCTTATAGTTACTCAGGTTACACCATTTACCTTTTTAAAATACTGGCAGAGCATTAGCTTTTCCCTAGTTCTCTGGAACTTCCCCAGTTTTCTAAGGTATTAAAAATCCATAATAAAGGGCACGACTGCCCCTCAGCCAGCTCTTCTAAAACTCTGGGATGCAAGTTCTCTAGATCTGCTGATTTAAAAATGTCTTACTTTAGTAACTGCTGTTTAACATCCTCCTTGTTACTTTTTGGAATGGAATGTATATCACCATTGTATGATATGAATACATGATCTGGCCTTTTCCCAAATACAAAATAAATACTTCTTGAAAATTTCTGCCTTTTCTGCATTATTATAATCAATTCTCTTTCCATCCGGTAACAAACCAATACCATTGTTAGGTTTCCTTTTGTTTCTGATATAATTTAAAAAGAATCGTGTTGTCCTTAATTTTGCCAGCTATAGATTTCTCTGTGTCCCTTTTTCAATATATTTTGTTTACTTTATGAAATCAGCATCAATTATTCTCCAGGAATATTTAATACTTAATATTTTAATTTCAAGACCAGTTGGTCACATAAACCACATGATGTTGTTTGGGTTTAACCCAGATTAAATGAGCCTAATTCTTATAGGTCTTCATTCAAAGCCTATTGAATGGGAAACTGGAATGTACCACGAAGGCTTTCCATTTACTTCAGTAGGTTTTGGATAAAGCCCATAATCTGGATTTGAAGACACTGGGGGTTCCGGATTTCTAAGGAAGAGTTGGCAGACAAACAGGATTAGCGAATTATAGAAATTTGCAGGCCTATTGTGCCTCAAGTAACCCTTGTCTGAGGTATCATTCATTGAAAAATTAGGCCATGGATTTATTGACTGGGTGTTCATAATTTAAATTTAATTTTCTCTCATCATATTCACACACAGTGATGCTATATGGGCTTGGTCCTATTTATGGAGAGTGCAGTCAAATCCTTGTATGGCTCATTTAATTACCTCTGTATCCACATTCTGGCAATGGTTTTGAGAACTCTATCCCCTGTTGTTTTAAAAACGCAACACCCTGTTACATAAAAATATATTGCATTGATTAGTCCGTAATTATCTGTCATTACCACCATAGTCACTGGCACAAACTAATTGTCTGTGCATGGGTGATCCTAGCTGTGAAGGGTGAGGTCATATCTTCTTCTGGGTCATTTAATTTCTTCTGTAGTCATGGCAGCACTTCCAGGGCAAATTTAATATTTACCATCCTTGAATACTCAAGCATTGAAACTTAAATATGCTTTCCCCAAATATTCATGTGAGTAAAATTCAACCACTCAAAGCTACGCAGAAAGTGAATACAAAAGGGCCCGAAGTGTGAATTCATGCTTAAATTCAAGTAAATACCTGTGGGCATAGGTTTGGTGCTATTTTCCTAGCTGTCTTAATATCAAGAGATATATGGAGTTGGAGGTCCACAGCACTGATAAAATAAGTAGTAATGAATCTGATGGAGGAACCAGTATGCAAGAGAGAGTCAGACTCCAATGAGAAACTGCTGAACTGGAATTAATTTGCAAACTAGATACCATTAACTTGGGCTTGAATAGAGACTGGGAGTGGCTGGATCATTACACAAATTGAATCTATTTCCCCATGCTAAGTATCCTCACACCTTCTTGTCAACTGTCTGAAATGGGCCATCTTGATTATCACTACAAAAGTTTTTTTTCATCTTACTAAATTAGCCTCTTAGAGTTGGTGTGGCAACTTCCACCTTTTCATGTGTTCTCTCTCTCTCTCTCTCTCTCTCTCTCTCTCTCTCTCTATATATATATATATCTTCTTACTATATGTTCCATTCTATGCATCTGATGAAGTGGGCTGTAGCCCACAAAAGCTTATGCTCAAATACATTTGTTAGTCTCTAAGGTGCCACAAGTACTCCTGTTCTTTTTGTGGATACAGACTAACACCGCTGCTACTTTGAAACCTTCAGGAGCGCAAATTGTGTTTGAACTGATGGAAAATATTTTGTGGCAATCTTATACTTTTGAAATACTGTGCATTGGAAATTTCATGGAAAATTGGCTTGAAAATAGGGAGGGATAGAGCATAAAAACATACACAGGCAACTCCATACACAGTATATTTATAATATGGGAACTAAGAAGCAATGGATGCATGTACTCTGATTGCAGCTTGAAAAATGACATTAGGATCTTTACTGAGACCTTTGTTCCCAAGATCCCCAGCCTTTGGCTTGACCAATCTGAGATGACAAGGCACTTGTAGCCAGAAAGTGGAAGCAGTGTCCAGAGCTCACCACTGAGTAAAACCAACTGGTGGCATAGGTGATCGTGTCCTGCCACCACTTTGGGGCTACTTTCACTATCAGTCCCAAATTGTTATATTGATGTGTATCATTATAGTAGCAGAGTGCCTCACTGAACATAACATGGCCCTGGAAGTTTGGGGGTGGATATTCCTGTATAATCAGGAGTCTGACTGCTTAGGAGACATATGTCCATACTGCCACACTTCCATGTGTCTATACTACCACAGTTCTAACAGGAGCTGATTTCTTCCAGCTGGTGATGCAGGCATAATTTTCTTTCTGGATCAGAGAGAGAACTCAAAAGGAACCACTCTCTCCTGAAAGTATGTGAGTAGTGTCAGAGGCTGAACTTCAGTTCATGTCAGATGATTGTTCATTCCTATCAGCATAAAGACCAAGGGAAAGATGAGTCCTTCACTTAAGAAAAGGAGAAAACAGTAAAAGAACTGTCCCCAAAATGATTTGATTATTTTATGGTAAGACCACGATATATCAATTGAAGCAAACTGTGGCTCCAGCATAGATTTACCCAAGTTGTAGTGCCTGTTGGGGTGATATATTTCCCATATAATAGCTGAGTCTGATTAATTCAATAAGTTGTACAAATGGAAATATAACCAGTATGTTTATGGATGGTAAGCCAAAATTCTTCTGTGTTGGGTAAATTAAAATCTCTCTGCCATGCAGTGATATGAAAGCTGAGCGAGAGCCTGGATAACAAATAAATGGACGATTGCCAGCAGATCAGTTCTTGGATGGGAAAACCCAGGCTTTGCAGGAAGAGGTATTGGTAGCATTCTTCCTTCTGAGTCAATATTAACTCAATTCCTCAGCATGGTGTTAGTACTACTGAAATATAAACCAGTGAGGACCTGACTACTCTGTAAAGATCCTATGGCTCTTTTCTCAAGATAATGGATATCTCCTCCCTCCCTCTTAATTTCCTTGCCAGATTTTATTTTCAGGATTTATTTTGACATTCTGGTTACCTAAAATTCCTCCTCAGATTAAATTGGGAATTTATCTTCAATTCCTCTTGCCTAAAAAAATTTGGCATGTCACTGATACGGAATGACTGCTGCATTCCACCTTAATGTGCAACAGGTTTAAAAGAAATAAAAGGAAGTATTTCTTCACACAATGCACAGTCAACCTGTGGAACTCTTTGCCAGAGGATGTTGTGAAGGCCAAGACCATAACAGGGTTCAAAAAAGAACTAGATACATTCATGGAGGATATGTCCATCAGTGGCTATTAGCCAGGCTGGGCAGGAATGGTGTCCCTAGCCTCCGTTTGCCAGAAGCTGGGAATGAGCAACAGAGGATGGATCACTTGATGATTACCTGTTCTGTTCATTCCCTCTAGGGCACCTGGCCACTGTTGGAAGACAGGATACTGGGCTAGATGGACCTTTGGTCTGACTCAGTATGGCCGTTCTTATGTTAAAAGTGACAGCCAGAATCTGGCCTCAGATTGGTCACAACATGTAAAACTATAGTTATTATCACTATTCTTCTCCATATTTAAATAAGGACACAACTGGATTGATAACTCTTTTATCATACTTTTTAGAGTATGATACCTATAAAGTACAGCATAAGAGTGGAGCCATCCACAATTTGACTTTTGCAGGTAACTAACCTCTTTGTTTACAAAAGAGAGAGACATATCATTTGCTATTTTTAAATTTAGAGAAAGACAATCTCTTCAAGCTAGCGAGCAATGTAAATTCCAGGACAATATACAAAATACAGAGGACAAAATATTTTCAATCACTTCTACATACATTGCACATGTTACAGTTCTATATTGTAAGAGGATATTAAGACCTCTCAAAAGCAGGACTAACCCATAGCAACAGCCATAATTAGAACACTGTCAAAATCAAACCTATATTCTCTTTAATGAATAACTCCTGAAGTCTAAATATAGAATTTATGTGAACTTTAATTTTAAAAAAGAATATTTCCTAACTGAAATCATCTAAAACTATAGTGCCATTTCCCCAATTTCTTAAGACTTCCAGAAAAGGCCATCCATACTCTGTGTTAAAATAACGTTTACTTACTCTGATCAGAATACTCTTATAACTTCAATTTGTATTGCAAGGCTAAACTTCAGTACTGTTTCATACCTCCAATATAGCATTTTTTTAAATTAAAGTGAAAGTTAAGACAGCCTGGCCAGAAGTAAAGCCCTATTGAAGCAGAAATATATGTATAGTAAAACATCCTATTCATTTATCATTCATGTGGAGTAGTAAATTATTCTACTACTAACTTATATTGAATTTATATCCTAAAAGAGCAGGGATGGGAACAATGGAACAGCTACCGGAAGTGGTTCCCACTACTTCCTATGGTTATTTCTCCATCCATAGGGCTCATCTAGTTTGGAAAAAAAATGTTCAGATATCATATCTAAAATCCAATTGTATGTAATATATTGGCCCAAATTCAGCCATAGCATAACTCGAATGAAATCAGTCAGGAATTAATTTATCTTATTATGTTAAACAAATGCAGAAGGACTTGCTGCTAAAAAATCAAATAAATTGGAACCCATTTTTACAATTACAGAAAAGTACATTGTGGAAATGAAAAAATTGCAAAGTGTGTGGTGGTTCATTCCCCTGGAAGAAAGGTGTGCAAAATACTTATAGGGAATAGTATTGTACAGTGGTTTCCATTGAAAAAAATTATAATTTGTCAGCAGTTACCACAAAGGGTTAAAGTGAGGTGAATATTTGTCCCAAATAATTAGAGGCCTCTTAGGTGGATCTGAAGCAGGTCAGTTGCTATAAAAGGGGCATTAAAATATATTTGAAAAAAGTTTCTGAGCCCCATAATGAATTAAAGAAATCCAATTATCAGACAATGACAAACTCTTTTTGAAGACCACTTTAACCCCTGAATATCTCACTGTGGCATCTGAGATACTGCACTAAGGTGCACTTAAGCAGGCGCATCACTTTAAGCACACGGACAGTCCCATTGAAGTTAGTGAAACTAATCATATACTTGAAGTCACACACAGGCGTAAGGATTTTGATGAATCAGGACCTTATTTCCTATGCTAAGGATAAGAAAATATGGCCTCATTCAAATATCAATGAACTTAAGGGCATCTCTCCATTGACTTCTCCAAGAGCTTTGGATTGGGCCAAGTTGCAATATGTTAAACTTCTATCCACAATGTGGTGTCTATCTACTATTATCTATCTATCTGACTATTAGTGGCAAAAAGTAATTTTTGTGGTACAGAATTCAGGAAGGTTCAATGAAAATGATGGCCTTGCTTTGTTTCTGCTGAAGACACATTAGTACAGCCGCAAAATGAAGGGCTAAACAACAAGGAAAAGGGCACATATCGGTCATTTCTAATACTTATTTTTTATTTTTGGATGTTTTAATTTGCCTGAAGTTGTTTAAAAATCCCATATATAATACGTATTTTTGGATCAAAGACTAACTATTGTGATGCACTCTGTGGTGGTTTTGGACAAATGTATAGACACTACAGTGATAGCATAAAATTCATTTTGAAGTGTGATCCAATCAAAATTTGAACGCAGTGTCTAGAAAGGAAAGGCTAATGTATTAATCCACTCTGACACCTAACTCAGTTACTCTCACTCTTCCAAATCTTCTTTTAACACCAGAATGCTTGGTAAAAATTGTTCAAGATCTGTCAGTGCTACTTCCCACCTGGCTGACACTTCTGATGTCATTTGACCTCACCTTCCACTATTCATTTCACAAAACCACTTGCTGGTACTGTGCCTTGTCATGATCCTGCTCACTTGTCTAGAGAATTCTGATTGGCTGCCCTATAGTGACAACTATACGGAATGGAAACAATCATGGATGTATAGTAATGACAGTCTGCTATTATTGTTACAAAACTTTCCAAAAGCTTACTAAATTCCACTGGAACACTTTTACTTAGAATCCTTTTAAATTTGGCTGTTTCAGGCTTTCAGGTGTACAGCTTGAAGGCGGGGGAAGCCAGCCATATTTGTCTTTGTTCGATCACAGTGTGTCGCGGTGGGGGGGGGAATATCTGAAGAGATACTTATATCCTTTTTGATTCCTTAAATATAAATAAAGCTCTAGATTTTCACAGTTGCAAGACATCTGTCTTGTAAACTTGCAAAAGCTATGTTTTTTTTAATCCCTGTAGATTTGCATTGTGGCTCCTTCACGGGGGCATGCAAGCTAGATCATTTCAAGCAGAACTACAGGATTTCTCAAAGTTCAGGTACTTTACTCGATTACATGACAGTAGTTTAGGAACTCTCTTTGTGGTAGGCATTGCTTCGCAGACCTGACAGAATGGATAGAGAATGGCCCTTGTGCCTGATCCATAACAGTCATTGCCTGTTACACACATTTCAAGATTCATTCGGGCTATGAAGATAATCGAGGCAGCCGACAGTTACCCTGCAGCTGCATGGATTTATGATGGCACTGTCAAGAAAATGAGCCAAAATGACACAGTAGCTGGCTTGAGCTGCAAATAATGTGATAGGCTGTACAGTGGTAGTGTAGCAGCTGCTGTCATTGCAGGTAATAGGCTATAAAGAAGGCTGATAGCAATACCTGTCATTTCTTAATGGCTGACTTCACTGAAGAGCTTTTGTGGCCTTTAACATGGAGATAATAGAAGATACAACAAATTTTACAGCTTTCACGTTGCATTCATAATTTATCTTGAGAGTACTACCCCAACAAGGACAACAGTTGTCAGACTGAGAAAGTGCAGAACTGCCTTTGAATTGTGAGAGATTGTCTATTATTATCAAGAATGGAATTCAAGCACAGAAGATGTTCCTGTGTTGTTGGGCTTTGATTTCTATACCAAACATCTTTAGTTTAATGCAAATCTATTGCAGGGTGTATTTTGGAGAGGATTTGTGTAGTGATTTGCTTTTTTGTGCCGGGGGGGAAAAAAGACAGAAAAACAAATATTATGTACCATTTTGCAAATTAGTATTGAGTATGAACTTGTGCTGAGTAAGATATAAATACAGGAAAGATAGCTTTCCTTGCTTTTGAATCTCTATTACAGCAGCTGGGAATAGTGACACATTGGTACAATGTGTAGTAGGCCCATTTCTGAAATGAAAATGGGATGCATCAATTGAATGCTTAAGCTAGATTGTAAATTTGGTCAAATGTGGGACTGATAAGTAAAGTTAATGGGATGTATTTAAATAAGGCTAAAATATGCCAGCATGATTGAACAATATCCAGTCGCTGATCAGACAGTCTGACGAATATTGTCTTTAGCTTTGTATCACTTGGAAAGAACTTTAACTTCCTTCCCATTATTTAGAAGGAGATTCTCCTGCACCTGCTATGACGACTTCCAAGGGATTTCATCGATGTCTTCTAAATATTAATACCTTGCACAAGTTTATATCTGACTTTTAGATTATTTGTTTTGTTTTAGATTATTGGCTGTAGTAGTTCCTCTTAAAGGAAATTTGGTTGATTTAGGGCATGATCCTTGATGGTGCTGAGCCCTTCTAAGGTGGGTGAGTGCCCTCAACTTCCACAGAGTATAACTAGATGTTGAGGACAGTTAGGACCGCTCAAATGTTCAGGGCCAAATTCTGCAAGGTGCTTACCGAGGACACTTAGGATATTCTCATCTCCCCCACCTAATACTTGTTACCACAGGTTTAGAATCACTAGTGAGCAGCAGACTATTGCATTAGTGTTTATAGTACAGGAGGTTATATCCAGGGGTTAAATTCAGCCAGAGCTGTCCGGAGCTCCGGTAAATATTTTCAAACCTGTGGAATCCCCGGCACCTCTCATGGGGCAGAAGCCCTGAACCCTGGAACCTACTGCGAGCTGAAGCTCTGAGCCCACACAGGGCTGAAACCCCGAGCTGCGGTGCCTCTCGTGGGGCTGAAACCCCGAGCCCCAGGGCTCCAGGAAATACACTTTGAGAGTTTAAGCCCTGATTATATCAAATTCCTTTGCATCATTTTGCGTAGAAGTTTTGCTCTGGACTTCAGGATCAGACCCAAATACAGAATAGTGCTGCCTGAAGAGTTACAGATATGAATGTGAGGAAACACTAAAATACATATGAAATCTTTTTGTGTAAGAAAACATAATGGGTTTTTTTAAAAGAGCTATTGAAAGTGTGGGCTTGGAGTAGTGTCTCCTATGAAGTTATACAGTTAGGGAGATTCTACATTCAGGGGATAGTTTCTGTACATTTTAGAAAATTAGAAAAGGGGCTTGCTTTCAATACTGCATGTAGTGGAAAAGTTTCATTTGGGCTAGAGTCCGACCTATGGAAACAAGACACATTATTTCCAAATCTATCATATCCTGAGATGTTAGAGTTATTGCTGAAAGAGGTTAACAAAATAGTTTCTGAATTCAACAGTTTGGATCAGTGACTGAGTTACATCTCCATGTTCTAATGCATAAAAATATAAAAATAATTTAATAAAATATTTTTAATAAAATTAGTTTAATAATAATTTTTAAGTATTTTAACAGGGCAACGCCATGGGAAAATATCTACTGAATCAAAAATATTATCTTCCTTTGAATAAATACTACTTCATGAAATATAGAGATGCATAATGAAATAATGTATGTATAATAAAAAACATTGGACATGCATGGGGAAAACTTTGACCTGCATAGAGCCATCGTAGTGGCTCTTAATCCACTTCCTTTTGGCCTCTTGTGTTGGGGTCCAGATGCAGCTGGTGTTTCAGTTTGTCGTACAGAGAACAAGTATTTGCGGTTCAAAATAAATCCATAAAATCTTTCTGCTTCTCAGTAACAAACAGTTAATTCTCTGAGTCCTGAGGAACTTTTCTTCACATTGAGATTAGCTTGTGCCAGAAAGGTTTGGCTAGCAGTGCTTTGATCAGTTTGCATCATTTAATAATCCAAACACTTTTGCTCCATCAGTTCACAGACAAGTTTATCAGCTGGACTGTGATTTCCAGCTAGGCAGCCAGATGAGACTCCCTTGCTCTTGCCGAGTTTGGTGCTAAGAATTTTGCTGCACTAATTGAACATTTTAATTGATAACCAAAACCACTTGTGCACAATTTTAAAAAAAGTTACATATTTTAAGATGCACATGCACAGCTGTGAAATTCAAGAAAAAGCTGTATGATTTTCACTTGCAAATTTATGGATTCATGAAGTAACATCATTGTTGTTAGGGGATATGATATGATCTACTGGGTCTTTCCTATTCACTTTGCCTTTTCATACCTTTCCACTATTCCTAGATAAAAGCTGAATTTTTATCTCTGGTATATTTACCTCTAGCAAAACTTTAACTTCTAATACTAAAATGACAAAGCAAAAGATCACATTTCTTTGAGAAATTATTTCTATTCATTTTTTGATACAATCCTGTGGGACAATAGCAACATGCTTTAAATATAGTAATTCATATTTTGGTTTTGATAAGATGACAGGAAAACCTCTTTTCTTCCAAGAATTATCCTCTCTATCATGTTAAAAGTTATAGGGACTGAAAATTAGGCTGGCTTATTTTAAAGTTGTCCATGAAAATGGTGCCACTGTGATATTTTCTTGTGGTAGCTTTTCTATTCGATTTGGAGGTTTCATAGTTAACAATATGACCAGAAAATCATTATCTTACTCCAAAAAATCCTATTTCAGTGCCAATTATTGCTCTATAAGAGACAAGGTGGGTGAGGTAATATATTTTATTCGACCAACTTCTATTGGCGAGAGAGACAAGCTTTCAAGTTCACACAACACTCTTCTTCAGGTCTGGGAAAGTCTCTCTAATATCTAATATTCAGTGAAACTGTGCCAATTTCAGGATCTGGACAGCAGTTAAATCTCCTTGTAAAGACTATAGTTAGGTGAATACAGAGAGGCCACGTAAATACCAGTTACTGATAGATCCACAGAGTAAAGGAAACAATGCTGTGAAAATCAAGTACAGTGGTATTCAGCCATGGCCTGAGTAGTGCTCCCCAGTAGAGATAGTTGGGAATCTTTCAACAACACATTTTTGACAATAGGTGGGGTAAATTTATTAAACTGAATTTTATTGCAATTTTGACAAATTTCTTGACATGGAAAAGATTTGAAAAAGTTTCAAAATTGTCAAAACATCCAATTTCGACATTAAAAAGGAATAAAAAATGGTTGAAATTGAAATGAAACATTTTGATTGACCTGAAGCATTTTTTTTCCTGATTTGGTAAAAGCAAAAATAGCAAAGTCTCAAAATTTCTCATGGAATGGGAAAACCATTTCATACCCAGATCTATTCCCAGTCCTACTACTATAGGGACTATTGTCACCCAAGGTATAATTTGCTTGTAATGTTTATATACTAGTGGCAAAGGTATAATACAATTTCAAATTATTAGGAAAGCAGTATCAGTGTTCATTTGTATCTTAGCTATTACACTACTCAAGCTGTGATTTTCACTCTCTCAGACTCTGCTAAACTTCAGAAGTATTTGCTTCTATAATAAGAGGAAGGATTGTCCTGTGACTAGGGTGCTAGCCTGGGGCTTTGGAGACCAAGGCTCAATTTTCTTCCTCAGACTTCCTGTGTGAGCTTGGGCAAGTCATCTGGGGATTGTCTACACAAACACTGGGGGTATGGCCACACTGCAAAACCAATCCCTGTGGCAGCAAGCCTGAAAGCCCGGGTCAACTGACTTGTGCATGCAGGGTTCACACGAACGTAGATGTTCCCACTGGGCTGGAGTCTGTGGGACCGTCCCCGCTCTCTGAGTTTCAAAACCCAGGCTCCAGGGCAAGCAGAAATGCCTATGCTTCTATTTTTAGCCCCATAGCATGAGCCACACAAGCTCGAGTAAATTGACTGGGCTCTGAGACTCACTGCTGCGGGGTTTTTTTCTTCGGTGTAGATGTAACCCTTCATTCGCAGTAAGTTGAGGTGTGAATATACCACTCACTAGCCTAGCATGCGTTAACTGTTCACGTGGACCCTGCTGTTGTCCATTACTCCTGAGGAATTCTGCACCACTGTGCATGCACAGAATTCATGTCTGGCACAGAATTATTTTTCTGTGCAGAAAATACATTCTGCCTGAGAAATGCTGTAATTCCACCTTTTGCCCACCGGGACAGACCGCAGCAGGCTGCGTTCAGCACAGCACCGTGTCCACAAGGCCAGGTTAGGAGGCACAGGATATGCATGGGATAGATAGAAATGGGCACACGTGGCTGCTGGGGGGCACAGACTGGGGTTCAGAAGGGCTAGTGGGGAGACAGACTGTGGCAGGGGCTCAGGAGCTAGTGGGATGACAGCATTGAGCCAGGGGTTGAATGGGAGGGGGTTGCAGGGCCACATGGGGATGGGGAGGGTAGGCGCTGCAGGGCCACATGGGGACAGGGTGAGAGGAGTGCAGGGACAAATGGGGATGGGGGCAGATGTGCCTGACTGAATGGGAGAGACGTGGGGTCAGTCAGGATCAACATGGGGGAGGCTCCCCAGCTCCCTAACAATTCTTCCCCCACCAAAAAAATACTTCTCCCATCCACACCCAACAACCCTCTGGGTTCATTTCCAGGCTTCTTCCCTCTCCCTCAGTTCCTCCATTGTCTTGGACACCCCGAAGCCTTTGCACTGCTTCTGGGGGGTGTGGGAAATACATTTCTGTATTGTAGTTTAAATGAATTGCTCAAATGTCTGTATTAATTTGCCTAGGAGATAATTTATTTGTCAAAGAAACATTTCCTGGTTTTTTTGAGGGGGTGGGGTCTGTATTATTACAGACATACTTGCTGACAGTATTTTGAAATAAATTATCAAAATAATTGAAACTGGCCTGATTATATTATGTTATTCTGAAAAATAAAATATGCAGATTTTTTCAGAATTTTAATTTATTGTGCAGAGAATTTTTAATGTTTTGGTGCTGACCTAGTGCACTAAAAATAGCTGTGAAGATGTTGTGGCTCTGGTGGAGACTTTTGCTAGCCATCCAAGCTCAGACCTAGGACCTCAGGTGGGCTTGACAGCTAGAACCACAGTGTCCACACTGGTAGTTTTAGCGTGCCCTGCTAGCATGAGTCTGTCTACCTGAGCTGGGAGTCTTATCCCAAGCTGCAGTGGTAAAATTGACTTCAATGGGCCCCTTGATGTTGTCCTTCAGTGCAGTGCAGCTTAATAATTAAACTATAACTCTTCCTCTACCATGACTCATGCATGTCAAGGGCCACAGTTAATTTAGATATTCTTGTTGTTCTCCATGGGCAGTTATATAGCATACAAGGTACACTACATTAAAAGGTTACTGCAGGTTCTGCCTGATATAAATGTATGTTGTAATGCACTGAATAGGCTAATTAGGAATTAAACATTCCTTTCCAATCATTTTAAACTCAAATTATGCTGACAACTGATTTTTTTTTAGCTCTTCTACTAATAGTTGTGTTAGACATTGAAGAGCTATGCTCCAAGTCTTGACACATTGTTCTGACTTATGCTCAATAGCAAAGCATGGCTCTAGGGAATAGTTCTGAGCCAAAGTACCTGCTTGTGACAGGTGAACTCCAGTTCTCAAGGTTTTTAACTATAAGACCAGTATTTTTCCCAGACTTTTCTAACCCTTTCCTCTCCCCCTTCACTGTTTAAAAATCTACAGACTTCCTAGGATTTTAGTACAGTAATAGCAAAGGTATGACAACCTTACATCCAGCACATTTTTCTACACGTTGCTAATATGAATTAACTGGCAAAATTATCAAAAGAATTTTGTGCAGTGGCACTAATTGAGGAGCAAGTGAATAGCAAGAAGTGAAATGAGTAAATAAAAGCAGATTTTGTGGCCATCTCTAGTAATCCTATTACTAGTATTTCATGTGAAAGCTAAAAGCACTAACCGAGGGGAAATGATTTTCAGTGTCAGTGAAGTTAAACCATGTCAGCAGCATTTCCTTCTGTGAAAATCATCTCACATGCAAGAAAGGATGGATTGAATTCATATCTGAAACAAGACAAGATTTTCCATCTGACCTCATTATGTGTTCCTCTGGAGTGCATCCTTGGTTGTCTGCCTGAACTAAAATGCATGCGGAGAAAAGCAAATACAAAGCAGCTCTGCACCGTTGTTACCAAATCATCTTAATAAGATGGAGGTATTTATTGTTTTGCCACAGTCATATCTTAATTCTAAAAGTCATTAATGCACACTGCATCCCTTTGTTAAAGCAATCTTTGTAAGTGAAGGCGTGAACTAATGAGGGGCTTTATGCATTCCAGCACGGTTGGCAGCAAAGATGAAGTAGCATTACAGTATATCAGAGAGATTTATACTGAGAATTCCTAATAGAAAGATTTTTGGAAACTTGGCCGTCACCTCCTTATTAATAATTAAAATTACAAATTATCATTGTTATAATTCAGGCAGTTTTGCTTTCTGTCAGCATCCATAGTATATTCAAAGATATATTTGGGCTTCACAGAATTTTTCATCACTCTTGAATATTTACCCTTTGTACTTATACTCTTCAGAGGTCGAAAACCATAGTAAATACTGTTTGCAGTAGAAGGAAGAATTTTCCAAAGCTTCATCAGATTATAACTTTAGAAAATGGTGATGTCATCAAATTGAAAAATCATCTTTTAATGTGGCACAAAATAACACTTTCTACACTCTCTGTTTTATTCTTTCAATGTTCTATAATTTTTCCTTCCCAGAACATAAACAAGATGAAAAAAATAATGCAAATACAAACTCTGTTGGGGCATGTGTGTATATATTCATATATAAACAAACATAGATATAAACTCACAAACTATGTAATTTCATTTGCCATGGGAGGGCTGGACCATTGCAATTAACAATTAAATCAGATTAGGAAGGAGTTATCAACAATCACGTTATTATATATGTGTTTTAATATTATTATTTTGCTAATCGTTTAATTAATATGACTATATATGTAATTAAAAGTGCCTATATCACTTAGGAGCCTAATGGCTTTTCTACACAACAGGTTGTACTGTTTTAAGCACTGTAATATTAACACAGTTTTACCAATATAAATGTGCTTATACTGGTATAGTTTATTCTTATAGGGGAAGGGAAGTATGCTATACAGTATAAGACTCCTTTGTACATGTAAAATTATGTCCACACAATGGATTTTACTGGTATAACTATTTCAATAAAAAATACCCACCACTAACAACATTAATCTCTAACCAAAATAGTTATACTGATATAAAAACTGTGTCAGGTCTAAGTCCATTGCACTTAAAATTTAGTTGAGACAGCTACAGCACTCAGTGGTGTGAAAAATCCACATTTCTCAGCCTCTTAGCTATGCTGATCTAATACCTAGTGTAGTTTCAGCTATATCACTTCTGTTGACCTAGCTACTGTCACTCGGGGAAGTGGAGTTCCTACAGCGGTGGAAAAATGCCTTCCATCGCTGTAGGCAGTGTCTATAGTACAGGGATATACTGGTGTAGCTACGGCAGTGTAGCTATGTCACTATAGTCCCCATGATGAACACATGGCCTTAGGACTTTCAGTGAACTGTAGGTTCATATGTAGCCAAGTTACTTCTGAAATGATTTAAGCACTTCTGAAAATTATATCCATAGTCATAATAGTTAAATAATTAGCAAAACCGTATACTGTGGAAAACTAAATATAGTATGCTGATAAATTAATAATTAATAACCAAGGGAAGGCAAGAGGACCATTTTAACTTCAGAAAAATCTCCACCCAGTCAGACAACGCTACTTTCCCAGGAACAATGGATAGGCTCATCTAAAAACAACTGACTTGGTGGTCAGAGGAGTGTGTGAAATGCTATGCTTAAGGCTGGGAAATGGGGAAAGTCGTCTTGAGGTGGAAGTGGTCTAGCTTAGAGAATTAGCTCTGCTTTGGAGAAAAAAGGATCTTAATTAGTCTACGGCCACACTAGAGAATTTCCAGCAGCAGAGCTGCAGCAATGCAGCGGCACTCCTGTAAATTCTCTAGTGTAGCTGCTCTAATGCAATGGGAGAGCGCTTTCCGGTCGGCTTAACTCCACCAGCCCCAAGAGCAGCAGAAGCTTTCCTGCAGACATAATGCTCTCTGCACTGGCGCCTAGGTTGGTCTAACTTACCTCGTTCAAGGGGGCGTGGCTTTTATATGCCCCTAAGTGACGTAAGTTATACCACAGTAAGTGCTAGTGTGGTAATAAAGTGTAACACTTGAAGACTAAAAAAGAACAACCCACCAGTTGCATGTGGCTGGGGTCTGTCCCTGTCTAGGTATCTCTTTTTCTCTGGACATAGCATGAGGCTGGAACTCTCACAGTCAGGTCAGAGTCAGGACTTCCACTTTGGATATGTAAGACTTGATTTCTTTTTTGCAGCTAGGCTAAGAGTGCCTTATGTAGTTTAATTTATGAGAAATTTAAATTTATCCATGTGTAGCAAACCATTTATTTTGTGTGAAATCCATTTTCTCCCTATTTTTAATAAATTTTGTTTTAAGCAGTACTTTTGTTGTTGGTGTTTCAAAGAGTTTGTTCCCAATGAGGAAAGAACCCTGCAACCTTAAAGAAGAGGTACTAAAGGGTAAATATTTTACATTACCTAAACTGCCCAATCAAAGGGCACGAGCAGAATTGTCCTCTACCAGTGTGTTGGTGTTTTTTGCAGGAGACCTAAGGAGACCCCAACAGAACTAAGGAGGAGACTAAGGGGTGGTTAAGTCACACATTCATACTTATATAGTTATTTTAATTAAATGGTTAATAAATATCAATCGAATCTGGTTTTAAATACTGAATACATGTATTTTATGTTTTCTATAACACCAAACAAGAATCTGTTTGTTTTTGGTGCCGTGGGCAAGTTATGAACACAATTTCCAGATTAAGGGGTTGGTATCTACAAACAGGGAGGTCTGCAAATAGGGTGGGTGTCTTGAATCTGCAGGCTAATTTAGAGCTATTATCTAGAGATGAACCTGAACTTGATCAAATACCAAACCTCGGGAAAGTTCACTTCCAGTTATGAATTTGGCCGCTGGCTCTTATATCTAGAATGAACCAAAACCCTCTGTCCAACTCTGTCTCCATCTGAAAATTTTGGGAAACTTGGATCTGGACTTCTACTTGTGAGTCCCATCTTAAAGCTGGCACCGCCTCTCCTCACCCAAAAAATATTTGTTAGTTAACATGTCTGACAAAACTAATGCAGATGACATTTACAGACAACAGAGTAAGAACTACTGTGAAAGTGTGATGTCTTCCTACACAGCTATGACATCACACTTCGACGCAAATAACTTAATTGAATGTGATCATGCACACCAAAGCATTGTATATTCTGCGAAGTTTTGAATACAATGTTTTGTGCCAAATAATCAGTGGTATAAAATAGTCTAATTAGCTCAGAATTTTAGCAGTGCCTAGGGTCATTGCTATACCTAATGGACTACCATCATTCTAAAAGCTGCTTCCCCCCCAAAAAAAATTTATAACCTAAATGTGAAAACTGCCCTTGGGCAAAAACATGGTAAAAAAAGTTGTCATGTCAAAACCAATTTTATTGTGGTTTTCTTTTTTTGTATATGTGTGCACATCATTGTGCTTATGTCTTTGAACAGTATGCAGCCGCATATCTAGTGTGTGTGCTTTAATCCCTTCAGAAGTAGGATAGATTGAGAACAGAGTAACGAACCTACATTTGAAATTTTCTTGCTTTTGTCTGTTTAAGCCAGATCCTTAACTTCATTATAGCACAGTGTTTTGTACTTACAGATATATCAGCTGTTGAGTCAAAACCCTTTTTTATTTCTGTTAGTACTGAGCAGGTTAAATTAGATGCATCGGAGCTGTATTACTACTTCCCTTGAGCTAGTGCAGTACAGCAAAACAATAGTGTGCAGGGAGTGAATGCTTATCAGGAGAAAGTTTACTTTCAGTGTTAAGAAATAATTTAGCCGAATTGGTGCAGTGAAAGTAGTAAACACAATCCCCCTCACTGTTGTTTGTCAGGGTGTATTATATCACCCTGGATTGCTTTGTCAATAATCTGCCTGGCCTGCAAGCTAAAAATCTAAGATTGCCAGGATGACTGACAGGCTGGAGATAGCTGATAATTCTAAGGAATTGGAGGTGTAAAATCTTTAAGGACCGTGTCTACAGTATAAATGCCAGGGTATCTCCACATCACTCTGTACTTACAAAGGCAACAGCATTGTTAATGGCAGCCTGTCTGTCCATCAAGTTTGCTACAGGAGGATTTATCCCTCTTTCACTCCTTATCTTCCGTTGCTGTGTTTATTTCTAAACCAGCTGCAGATTAAATTGCCTCTTGTCTTCACTCTTACACTGAGTACAATGATTGTTCTCTAAAGCCTTAAACCATGGTGTTTTTCAAGAAATCCTATTTTCAGAACACTAACTTCTAATTTTGTTTGTATCTGAATATGTGTATCTCCTTTCATTGCCGGCACTCTATGTGTAGTGTCTTCTGTTTACTTGACTAATTTTAAAGCCCATATATCTTACTTGTGGTACCAAGGCTCTTGGAGTACAAAACGGAAGACATATTAGAACTAATTTAGCTGACAAATATGGGACCATATTAATGTGCAATTGTAGTCTAAAAAGTGACTGTGAAATGATAATATGGAATTTCATGTTTGTTTTTCTCTCGGTGACTTCTATATCAAATATGTTCAGTTTGCAAATAAAACAAATGTGTTTTCTATCTGTCAGTCTTGCAAATGAATGTGAAAGTCAAGCTGTGTTCTTTCTTGCTTACATGCCATCATCAGTATAGGAGATTCTGGACTTTGTTGGTTATTCTATTGATGATGCACAGTGCAGATTTTGGTGCACTTTTTCAGAACTGTGTTGGCTCCACAACAGAAAGGGGAATAAAAAGTACTAAACATTTATTGTGTCATAGGTATAACTCTATTCAGGGAGCAGATCTTTTGTGTAAATTGTTGCTATTTTACCAAATCACTTTTCTAACACCCACCAGATTCAGTTATGGGCAAACTAGTTTGGATTAAATTAAAATTTCTCTAAGCATTTGTTCCAAACCTTACATGAAATTTAGAAGGAAAAAGTTTGGTTACATTTTCTTGGTTCTGACCAATTGTCTGTTGTCAAGAAGTTTAGCTAAAGCTTGGACACTCATCTTAACCTTTTTTTGAAGAGTAATTGACCTCCATTTTTAATAAACAGGGAAGCAGTCTACATGGAAATCCAAGCATTGTGTAAATATCTTGTTCTTTTGTACTTGATTCATATGTCGGCACCTAGATTTTGCTTGATTTATTTAAAAAATGATTGAAAAAATTGAATAACATATAAAAAACAAAACCAGGAGAGCAGTCTTGACACTTCAGGTACATTTTAAAGTGATATATTAAATTATTATACAACATTTTCATATACTTTTTGGGCTACTATGTTAAATAATCATGAGCTATGTCTATGCACTGCAAGAAAATACTCTATTAACCCTCACCTGCCATGGACACCTGCAGCAGTTTCAAGTAGTTAAATTCCATATTTATGTATGGATTTCCACAAAGAGAACAAAATAGTTACTTTATAGTTACTGAATGATAAGACCAGACATCTGTTACACAAGACACACATTTAGAAGTGGGCCTTTTTTTATTGAGTTATGAGACTAAAATTTCTTCCTGAGAAAATGGCATTACATTCATTATATAAAGAACAAGACAATCATGTCTTTTATGCTAGTGACAGTAGTAATGGGACCACAAAGTTCCTAGCAATAGTGAATGAAAACACATTAATCTTTCTGACTCTCAAACATATTTCAAAGATTGCACTTAATCTTAGAGATGTGTAGCACATGTCTAACTGGAATGAAGACCAGTACTGTATGAAGACCAACACTCTAGTAGGGAATACTCTTCTGTGGTTTTGCACCATCTTTGATAATGCAATTTCTGGAAATTTTATCAAGTGTGGTATTTCCAGCGGTGTTATATCCAGTGATTCACATAATCAAATACCACTGATAGAATAAAGTCTTTGAATCAAACATTGAGCAAAGTTTATTGCATTAAATTTGTTATCCTTACCAATATACAGTAGATGTTGGTGAGCCAGAATTTAGGAAAATATTTGCAGATAGCAAGGGAGGTTGGATTTCCTCTACATCTATTCAGTGACTTGTGTTTAGCAGTGGCTCAATTGTAGCTGCATGGGAGTGCATCCCATGGTCATCTAGGAAATCAGAGACTGGAATAAAATACTACAGTTTTCTGATCAAACCATTTCCCTCCCTTATTGCCATGACACATTCTTCTGATGCTTTATCATTGTTATAGAGTAATATATTAGTACAAGAAAGGCCTTTGTAAAACTAGACTACCCCAAAACATTTAGCATCTCTAGATTTAGATCCATAAGTACCCAGTGACTTGTGTTTAGCAGTGGCTAGAGTTAGAGGGAAAAAGTAAAATTTCTATTAAAATCTAGTTTGATTAACATTGATGGCTCAAAATGAACTAGCTTGTGATTTGTTTTCAGCCTGTTTCCTTACCCAGAGCAATTTTTAATTGTTGTAGGATCAACATTTGTCCTTCTGTTATGTGCCAGCAGAGCTATATTTCTAGAGAGTCAACCTTGATATCACCTAACTGTCTTCAGCAGTATTATTTGCCTGTATATCCTTATTATAACCCTTCTTCATTATTTTCTATACTTCGCTATTACAGCGACCCTTCACCTCTTTCTCTGCAGAGGTTGCTGCATTGTATTGCATCTGATACTGTTTTCTCCAAAAGCTGTTTGTTATCTCTGCTGTGTGCCAGGACCTCCTCTTGATGCCGTGCCAATGCATCTAAGTCATATTCTCAAATTGAAACCCATCTCCCCTTCACATCACATTACATCTCCTGTCACTTCTCTCAGCTCGTGATATGCCACTTTCAAGGCACTGCATAAACTACACATGAGAAACATACACTGAAATGTAACATGAGCCCAAGATGCAAAGTTTGATCCTGGATCAGAACTTCACCATCCTATGGGAGTGTTTGGATCCAGAGCTCAGATCTGGATTCTAGGCTCTATCTGTTGAAAATAATGCAATTTATTTTTTAGCTTACAACAAAGAACACAGTTTTACATTATCCTATATAATGTAAGATAGATATAAGCTGTGTTATCAAAGTGTAATCTTTTATTCTGGATAGGGAATATACAAAGTGTAGTATTTATAAGTTGCATTTCATCTAACTTTTGATAGCTGACAGTACAGCCTGTGGACCAGATTGCCCCTTCTCATGGATTCACCTGCTTGAGGGGAAATATTTGCAAAGATCCTCTGGCCAAGATCATCCCATTGGCATCATTGATTTACCACCCAATGGGAAAGTTTGGAAAGCTGCTGGCAACTCCCCAGGTTTCCAGCACTGGCTTCAGCTGCCTTGGGATGCTTGGGGTGGAGAGCTCCATGTGAAAAGATATTGCAGTTCTAGACTATTATCGTTTCTGATGAATTTCCACAGGGCTGCGGAGGGGAGGATGTGCATTTCATCCTATTCCAGTCTTACCTAGTTCCCCTCCAGCTCGCTCGGTCTCTGCAATCACCCTGGACGCTGTAGAAGGCCTCCACAGGGTCCCAGGGAGGGGAGTTGATGCCTCAGAAGCAAGATATGCATAGAGTATTTTCGGCATGAATGGATCTGTGGGGAACAGTTTTGACCTATGTTTTCACTTAAGTCAAATTTAATAGATTACATTGTTCAAGAAAAACTGCAAAAAAGGCAACTTTGTGCTTCATAGAGAGAAAGATGATGGTCATTTAGATAAAATTTCTGTAGAACTGTTTTATGTGAAATAAATTCCACCAGCTGAGTAAGTCTTTTGTGAGGTATTTGACTCTAAGAGACAGCAACCAACATCAGTCTAAGGAAGGGTAGCTGCAGATGAGGACATTTATATGTAGCTGAGATCCAGATACAAGATGGATTTGAAGTGACACTTCTTTGAGCAGGCAAGCTATTAACAAGATTGTTCTTTGTCGAGGACATTCAATAACCAGATTGTCTATAACAAGATTATCTTGTGTGAGAGATAAAGTCTACATTTGTGCCATGATGAAGCAGTCTGGAATGGTAATAAACTATAGAGGCAAGATTGTGAACAAGTTGGTGTGGGAGGTTAAATAGAAGTGGATTCTGGCCCACTTATAAGAGAGTGCCTTTTTTTTTTTTTTTTTTTTTTTTTTGGTTTCCTGCAGTATTTATTACTCAAGCTTGTCTAAAACTAATCTTATGGGCTCAGTTGGTGTCTCCTTCTGTCTCTCATTCTTTGTGTATGTGTTCCGTGTGTATATAGGCATACATGAAATATATGTACCTTGTCAAGATTATATGAACCTGTGTTGCCCAGTCTCTAATGAACTGGGACTTGCTTCTAGGCTGTAGTCTACATCAGGAAAGGTTTGCTGGTATAACTATCCATGAATATATGTCCCGGCAAACCTTTCTAGTATAGGCACAGTTTACACTGGCAATAATGTGTTTTGCCAGTTCTCCAAAGAAAATAAGCTGTACAGCAAAAGCATTTGATTGTGCTCGGGCTTTTGCTGGTATAAATGCATTGTAAAAAAATCATACCCTTAACTGAGATTATTATACTGGCAAAAGTTTCTAGTGTAGAGCTGGACAGTCTCTGTGTGTGTGTGTGTGTGTGTATAGTGGGGAAACGGGCAAGCTGAAGTTAGAAAAGACTGTGCATTCCTTTACTTCTATAAGAATGCAAGATTTACTGTATCACAACAGTGGCCAGTACTTGTTGCTTTTAGAGGAAGGTATAATCTCCAGTATTACACCTAATTATGAGTACCTATTTAGCTCTTTTGACCTTCAAAACACTTTAAAAGCATTAGCTAATTAATCCTCAGACATGCCCAGAAAGGCAGGTTGGTAAGTGAATATTATTTCTTCAATGTAATAAATAGGTGAACAAAGATAGAGAGGCTTCCAGGGACTTGTCCAAGTCCTAGAGGGAGTCAGAATTAGAACCAGAATTAGGAGTTGGGAGTTCCTGGCACCCAATTTTAGGTTTAGACATTTTACTCTCTTTCACATGGTGTGAAATTTCTTCCTCCTCTCAACTGTTGGTCAATTTATGCCAGGAGCATGAAGACTGAAAGCCCTTGTAATTTTATTCTGATATGATTATCATCTAAGATCTAACCCCTTTTTAAATCTTACTGAGCTACTGTATCTGCCTCAATGGACTACATTTTTATCCTGTAGTAATAAGTCCTACAAATTAACTATGTTTTCCTAGGTCAGCATTAGAGCCATTAGAAACTGATGTTTTTTTCTTTATGTGAATGCCAATTTTCCACTTACTGAAACACTTTCATTTTCACAAAAATCTAGAGAGAACAAAAAATGTTCCATTTTTTTGCAAATCCACAAAAAAATAATTGTCTTTGTTTACTTTTGACTGACAATGAGAATTTTCGTTTGCACAGTTCCAGTCACTACCTGGCCAGAGATGAAGGATTGTTGTTAAAACCAAAAATAGGTTTGCTGAAGAGATTTAAGAATGGGATTGACTCAGATGCACCTAGATTATCAGCATGACTTTAGCCTATTGGCTCTTCTCTGTTGTGTTTCTATGGTTGCTAATTTAGGGTCCAGCTCCATCAGGCCATTCCATGCTGATGACATACGTGGTTGAACAACAGCACCCCCTTGTTTGAAGTGGTTTCCATTATATACAGGGTTTACAGTTTGGTTCAGTGGCTTTCAGCACTCCCACGATACACAGAATCCCTGGCTGATGGGAGGGGGAGTAGGGAGCCTCCTTCCTCTAACATGACCTATAAAAGGGTTGGGCAGGGTTGAAGTCCTTGCACTCAAAGGTGCTCAGAGACTGCACCCTCACTTCCCTCCATGGCACATTGAAGGCGAGGGTAAAGAATAGGCAGAGCATGCTGGCCTTAGGAAAAGGGAAATATGCTGTTCAGGAGGGATGGTGAGCTCCCATGTGTGCTTTGTGAATGCCTTTCAGTGCCTCTCCCCCCATCTGGTGCAGCTCAGGCTCACACCACCCACAAGAAAGGGCTATGCCTGAATAGCATGGCTGAGTCCTTTGGGATTTGTTTAAGTGGCTTAGGGGAAAAAATAACACAACAGAAAAAATGTTTTGTGGGATTGTGATACCTCAGGACGAGAAAGCTACATTGCCCTGCCAAGAGGAAATGTTCTGTCATATTTTGGTTTTATCACTACACACATGTGGGTGGATAGAAGCAGCTCAACTGTTTTGTTACTGTCATATTTTCTATTTTATGTTTGTTTTTGTTTAAAACATTGGCATTGAGTTCAGGAGCCAGGAGAGGGAGACCCTGAAGAGGAAGAAGCAGATTACATTGATCTTTTCAGGTTGCTTTTGTTTTCCTCAGCTCAGCTGCTGTCAAGTTGTGCTGCTGGGGTCAGACACAAAATTTTCAGTTGTAAGTCAAGACTCTTTGTTTTTAGTTTCAAACTTATAACAAATGGGAGCCAGGTGTGCAGGCTTTGGTTTGGCTACTGTTCAGAGCTTGTTGCATTTATTTTTCATTGGTTGTGCAATAGTGACACTGGTTTGTCTGTACAGCCTCTGATATATAAGATATCTTTGTTTATTTTCTTTCTCAGTCATTAATAGTCTGAAGAAGTAGAGGGAGATATATAAATAGCCAAAAAGTTTAAGATGTAGGGGTCTGTATGGAGTTTGAAGTTACCCCGGTGTCAGAATCCTTCATGTTCCTTTGAGAATCCACTCAAATTTCCCTCTCTTTTTCATGAACATCCATCTGGTTCCTCTGTCTTTAAGATAGCTTCATAACAGATTCAAGTGTTCTAACCTGCCTGCTGGTCCAGACAGTCACTTAAAATGTTGCCTTTATGTCAGACTCTTGATGTCCTCTCAGCTGCCAGAACATAAAAGAGATCTGCTGGATTTCATTGGATCAGCACTCAGGACACATGGGAAGAAGAATTTTTTGGGTTCCCATATAAAGTAATGTATTACTAAAGGTAGGAGAACCAAAGAGCATCCATAGACATGTATATATGATCCTACTACATTGACAGTCCCAGGAAAACACAATGCTGCAACAGGCTGAATTCTGCCTTGAAGATCCAATGCACCGCTACAGACTAGGGACCGAATGGCTAGGCAGCAGTTCTGCGGAAAAGGACCTAGGGGTGACAGTGGACGAGAAGCTGGATATGAGTCAACAGTGTGCCCTTGTTGCCAAGAAGGCCAATGGCATTTTGGGATGTATAAGTAGGGGCATAGCCAGCAGATCGAGGGATGTGATCGTTCCCCTCTATTCGACACTGGTGAGGCCTCATCTGGAGTACTGTGTCCAGTTTTGGGCCCCACACTACAAGAAGGATGTGGATAAATTGGAGAGAGTCCAGCGAAGGGCAACAAAAATGATTAGGGGTCTAGAGCACATGACTTATGAGGAGAGGCTGAGGGAGCTGGGATTGTTTAGTCTGCAGAAGAGAAGAATGAGGGGGGATTTGATAGCTGCTTTCAACTACCTGAAAGGGGGTTCCAAAGAGGATGGCTCTAGACTGTTCTCAATGGTAGCAGATGACAGAACGAGGAGTAATGGTCTCAAGTTGCAATGAGGGAGGTTTAGATTGGATATTAGGAAAAACTTTTTCACTAAGAGGGTGGTGAAACACTGGAATGCGTTACCTAGGGAGGTGGTAGAATCTCCTTCCTTAGAGGTTTTTAAGGTCAGGCTTGACAAAGCCCTGGCTGGGATGATTTAACTGGGAATTGGTCCTGCTTCGAGCAGGGGGTTGGACTAGATGACCTTCTGGGGTCCCTTCCAACCCTGATATTCTATGATTCTATGATTCTATGATACAGCCCTCTGTGAGGACAGCACGGAGCTGGGTAGCACAGCTGAGACTGCCCACTCAAACAGTGCAACATGTGCTCCTTTCTGCTCAACTAAGACAGCAAAACTCTGTCCACTGTAGAGAGCAGTTGGGATCACTGTCTACCTCATCCCCACTTTGCCTTTATGATATTGCTAATAGTTTGGAGCAAACTGCATTCAAGGGACAACAAACAACAATTGTCCAACCCTTCCTTTGGGGAGGAAGATTACAGGCTTCTTGCATGGTTGTCCTGCTTTTGCACACACATAGGGACAAAGCACAACCTGGTCTTGAGTACAGGATGCTAGAAGGCCCACATAAAATAGTGGGGAGAAGGAGGAGCACTCCTAAGAGCCATTCACCTCTGTTTTCCTGGGTTTAAATAATATTTTAGGACATGAATGAAAATGACACCATTCTAATTTGACCACCTTACAAAACCACTACTCATATGTCTGCACAAAAGAAAAGGTCTAGGACTGGAGTATTAGTAGGGGTGTTAAAGATGAAGATTTAGTTGTACTGGCAGAGCTGTGTGGAAAATCTTGCACAATGCCTACCTAAGCTATGTCTGGCTCAGGCTAATGTTATTAGTTTCCCACATTCATGAGCATTAAATTCATTTATGAATATTTAAAATAAAAATAAAAATGTTGGCAGTTAAGTAGAAGCAAATTATTTGTCATCTGCACCATTTGTCATTAATCAAAGACTTCTGGAATGTGGGAGGCAAAAAGAAAATAGCAATAGAGAGTGTTGCTGGTAGCTTTTTTTTTTCTGCTTTGTTTTCCTTCCTGAAGCTAATTTCAATATTTGTTTTCTCTCCCCTTTGTATATCTCTCCCATCTTAAAACTTCTCTCCCTCCCTTTCCCTGGAGTAATTGTGCTCCAGATCTTTCTTATTCACAGTCCAATTGTAGGTAAAATTTCCTAGGACTAAAGATTATTAGATTCCACAGTTTGTCTTCAGTAAGTATTCCAAATCACAACATTAAAAACAGAGTAGGGGAAGACATTGCCTGGATTTTAGGGTTGGTTTTTGACAGGGCTGAAAATGACCTGGATTAGCTGAGGTGAGAGAGAACTCAAATCTAAACATAACTCCTTTGCTCACACTTTGTTTTCATGAGAATCCTCTCCCTCCCTCTCCTCCCCCACAACACAGAATGTCAAAGTCTGGCTGCAGCAATGCTCAAAATAATGGGCCATTGATATCTCTGCTGGAGCTAAAAAGGAGAGGAATTCTTCTGCACAGGGCCAAGAAAGATAATGAAAACATACCACACTTGCTGCTGCATCTTCATGCCTCCCTGATTCCTTTTGCCTCCTCCAAAAGAAGCATGGGGAGGAATGGGCAATGGAGCCACACAGGGTTTGTCTTCAATAGAGAATTAACTTGCTGTTAATCTTGATAGATCCTTGCTTGGGCACCCTCACGAGTCATGTCCTGGTTGTGACAGACAGTGAGGCAGCCACCTCACTTGGAGATATAGGGCAGACCATGAGATAGCTTGCCTCTCTGTTTGCGAACTTGAGCTGTCCTCTGAGAGAACACTGGCCAAAGTCCCCATGCAACGATCGTTGCTGATCCTCCAATCCCCTCAGGTAACCTTCCATGGCACTCCAGTCCGTGTCCTACCTTGACATCTCCCCAGTCTCTGTAATCTGATCAGAAGTCGCCTAACTTCCTGTGGTACTGCTTGGTGGTCTCAGTCCCAGACTGTGTCCTGTACCATACTCCCCGCATTGCCCTGCCAAAAAATCTCGCATGCTTTAGTGCAGCAAGCTCTCAGGAAGTCTACCTTCACACCATGAAGAGAACGTAGACCGTTATGCATTGTTCTGGCATCTGACCCTCTTTGGCAGCACTGGTTCAGATGGCCCACGGTGGCTGTTAGGGGTTTGAAGAGATGGAGCTGAAGAAAAAGGACTGGATTTTTGGTCCATATACATTAGAAACCATGGATCATAGTGAGATTTAAAGCAGATTGTTCATTAGCTATACTACCGGTACATCTCTCTCAGCTGTGTGGAAGTGAAGCGTAAAAATTGTTGCCAAGTTAAATTTCTACTTAATCTTTTTCTTTTCTTTTTTTCCCCCTGTTATTGATGCTGTGTGGACTAAGACTATAAAAGAGATAATTTAAGGGCAAATCCACACCTGAAAAGTCAAAATCATAAGGTTTCCCCTTACAGAAGACTCCCTGGGGACCATAATACAGGGAATCATGGGCAATTTACTACTAGATGTGATATGTATCTCTCTGATATAAAAAAATCAATGATTTCCCTTAAAAAAAGGCCTCCCTGGGGACCAAAGAGTAGAAGGTCAGAACAGCTTACTGGTTTGCATGCCTGTCTGTTTGTTCTCTGATGGCAAACAGCACTATAAGTAATGACTATTCATTCGCTGGAAGAAAGCAGCAAGCAGCCCTGTGTGCTCCACCTTATCCACCACTGTGATACCATTATCTAGAGATTCTTATTCTGAAGAAGAATGAAGGATTTAAGGAATGAAATTGCACTCCCTTAACTCCCACACCTGCATGCTCAGACATACAGACACACACACTGTGTGTTATCTCATACATAGCTGGAATCTGCACAATATGATTTTCTCAGGGTTGGTCAAGGTAATGAAATATTTGACCAGCCTGGTTGCTCACGTATACCAAAAACTCAAATATGTGGAAATGTCAGGTGCTAGATTAATTCCATTTCAGGAAAGATAGCTCAGTGTCAACCTTCCCTGGTGACTGTACACTTAGTGATCATATTTTCTGATGTACTAAGAGCCGGTTTTCACGAGCTTTCATCTTCTCTGAGGATTTTGTAAAAGAGCAGAACAAGAAATGGCATTTTCTCTCATTGGATTTCCCCTTCAAACATTCCCACACCTAGATTTTATCTTTGCATCATAACAAGGATCTCAAAGCACAAATGGTAATTTATAGATTTTACTCTATTACTTGAATCCAGCATTAGTCAGTTCCCTCCAGGTAATATTTGAGCAAAGGGCTCCCCTTATTGCCAGCAGATCTTGGGTGCATTTGTTTAATCTATAGCACTGAGAAATTATTCCTTTTAAAACTAACTTTGAAACTCTGATTTCTCATTAAGGTGTTTCCAGGGTAGTGTGAACATGGAGATGGATTTTCACCAAATGGTGCAAAATGTTTCCCCAGTGCATTCTGAATGGTTTCATACCTCTCAAATGTAGTCCTCCTGTGAAATTTTGAGAGACTGAAAATAATTCACAGTAAAATATGTGAAAACTCAAAAAGCAACTTTAATGTAAATATTTGAATTTCTAAGCTTTGAAAAAGCTCCCAGTGGTAGTGGTAGTACTCCCTCAATGTCACCTCACCTAGAGAAATGAATAAATGCTTCACATCAGTTCCTGCAGATCCTGAGTTCAACTGCCAGTGCTTGATTTTCACAATAATTTGCATTTATGTAATGAACTGGTGAGTGTATGTTATGTGTGCTCCTTTGTGCCTGATCCCAGCTACAGAGCCTGACTCTTTAACTCAGGCTGTAGTGACTCATGCTTTTAGCTCTGTTGGTCCCAAATCCAATTCCTGGTGTCAGCTAAAATGGAGACTATCACACTTACATTATTTAATGATGTCTCCTTTTCAGGATAGCATTGGAACACATTTTACAGAGGCAGAAACTGAGACCTAATTAAGTGGCATGCTCAAAGTCACATAACAAATTGTGTCAGAATCAGAAATTTTAGAAGCCAGGACTCCTGACCCTCAAACATATGCATAATCAATTAGATGATAGTGCCTCTCAGCAAATTATTTGCCCTCCATGTATCTGAATTATTTATCTGCCCACTGTGTTTGTGGCTGTTGACATCTGAAAAGCTATTTGTTTGTTTTTAAATTTCCCCTTTGCTAGAGAGAACATAGGAGGGGAATAGAAACTTGACAATTCTAGCTGGAGAGGAACAGGAGTGGGGACAGTGGCTCTGCAGTATACTTCCTTCTTACCTGAGCTCTTAGAAACCTCTTAAGAGAGCTGGGCAAAATTTTTCAACCAAAACTTTGTGCAGCAAAAAATACAGACTTGATGACACCAAAATATTTTGTGAAGTGATGTAGATTTTGTTGACTTGTTTTGCTTTAAAAAAAATTCTTATAAAGAAAATTGAAATGTTTCATATTGACATCTTTTAAACAAAAGGTAACATTTTTCATTCAAAATGACATTTTGTTTGGAAATCCCTTTAATTTTATTTATATTTTAAAAACATGTTTAAAATACTCAAAAACAAAATGAAACATTTTGTGTCAGGATGAAAAAAACATCTGTATGACCCAAAATGATTTTTTTCAGATTTTTCAGAATTGCCAGTGACCTAAAAATTCCATTAATGGCCCATCTCAGCAGATGTTCCATTTTGGAGCTCTGAATCTGGAGGAAGTGAATGGGAGCATAGTCAGTGGGAAAGCCACTCTCTGGTAGCATTGTTCTCCCCTTCCCACAAACCTATAGCCCATCTGATGAAGATAATGCTGACTGAATCAATGTCAGCTTTCATAGATTCCTCTTTCATGGAGTGCAGCGTCTTCCAGCAAAGGTGGGAAAAGAGGGGATTCCAGGAACAGTGGTATTTGGAACCATGCTGTCCTCAAGCTGAGGGGAGAGTCGGGTAGGGCTGACTTCAGAAGTGCCAGATTGCCTATGCATAGCTTGTGCCTCTAACAGCTTCCCTCAAATCTATCGAGATCTCTATGGAGTCACAATTTTGGGCCCATTGAAGTAAGGTGTATATGGGGGGAGAACACAACCCAACAGAAGAGTGAAGAGAAAAATTTGCAAATTAAAATTAATGGAGTTTCCCAGCCATATGTAGGGGTTTATGGGGTCTTGTGCATCAAGTACAGCTTTACAGGGGAACTTCTAAGATAAGGTACTTTATCCACTATTTAACTCCATATAGAGCTTGATTCAGATGCACAGATGAAATACATCATTTCAATAACATCTGTCTCTCCCATGTAACAGGATTAACATTGCAGGATGTTGTGTAAAGGTAAAGCAAAGAAGGACTAAGTGAGGAAAGCTAAATACATTCTGTACAAAGCTAGGAGTCCATGTGATTAGTGCGCTCAGTGGGAGTTACATGTCTTCAAGGATAAATATGAAAATTATTACAACAATGCATATTGTTGAACCAGAAAAATGTCTGGGGATTTAAAGCACCAGGAAAGAGCATACAGAAAAGAACAGACAAACTAAACTAAGAATAGGAAATTGGTAATACTAACGATAATTAGACTGGAATGAGAAATTGGATGACAGAACAATGACAGTATAGATGGTTGTTACAGACAATAAAGGGATATATTTTCTTTTCAGTGCAGATATGTTAATGTTAATAGAAGGTATGCACACAATGAGGGAAAATACTCCTTAAAGAAGTTGGGTTATTTCAGTGTCTTGCTGTATTTTCATGGGACAGTTAGAAAAAGTGGATTAGGAAATGTTGTTAGATGGATAAGAGCCCTATAAAATAGCCAGAACTTTGATTATAGTGGAATTTAATGGCTGAGGTTTTCAGGAGAGGGGGAAGGTAGGATGTTATTGAGGAAGGAAGTCCTTTTAAGGGCTTCCTTTTTCCTACCAGCATCAACTTGCCTGGGTTCAGCTTTAGCCAGCTGCTCTTCATCCATTTGCTGATTTTGGCTAGAGCATTAGGTTGATAAATGCTGTATCCTGTAAAGCATAAAGGAGAATATTTGCATATCCTTTTATGTTCCACAGAGTATTCAAAATATGATGTAAAATAATGACAGTATCATGTCAATCAACCCATTGAGTGTCAGTAAAGCTGCAGAGTGATTGACTTTCTTTGTCACCAGAAGAACTCTTGACATTATGATTCAGTCAGTTCACTATTTTGGATGAGTTATTGATGAATGTTTGGGTTTTTTCTTTACCCCAACAGTTATGAATTGAAGGAGCCTCACTAGACTTACTGATCACAAACTTTAGATACTGACTTCCATAATGGCCATACAGAACAACTGGGTACAAACTGTGAATTAGTGCCTGAGCTCCAGAAAAGGATCCATTCATTGTTCAGAACTCAAACCCACAAGCCCTCTGAGATCCAGCTCTGTGGCTTCAGGTCAGTCAATACCTTCTCTTCGATGCCTCTTCCAGACACAAGAGTGATTTAATATTACTGTACAACAAATGTGGGAGAAATTGCATGCAGGAGTCCATGTTTTGTAACTGAGACATTGGCTGAAACAGGGCTTTCATCTTTATGACCATGAAATGCTGTGTCACAGGTTGAACTGGGCCCTTTCAGAGGGAAATGGTCCAGCCCAACTCTTCCTCATTAACAGCCTTGTGGTTGGGTCTGATTGAAGGCACCTGGTCTCTGTTAAGAGCATTAGAGGAAGCTACAACAGGAGAACAACAGGCTGTAGAAGAGACTGAGATACCAGAGGCCACAAAACTCCAGAAAGTAAGGTTAGTAGTGGCCTGCAGGGAACTGAATTGGACTTTGTAGACTTTGTTTTAGGACTCTGTGTTTTGTTTGTGACTTTGATTGGTATCAATAAACTCAGATCCTAAGATGGGGTGTTTGAACACACAAAAACCTGTGTGTGAAGTTTATGGCGGAGCCCAGGAAGAAGGGAATCTGAGGCAGGGTGATACAGAGCCACCCCATCTACAAAGGGAGTGCGTGGGAGGTGGCCAACTGTGGTACATGATGTTTATCAGCATCAGAACAGAAGTATTGCTCATATGATTGTATACAAAATCTTTATTTCTCCCAATCTCTTGTTATAATGATTTAATTAGGAAATAGGAGTTCTTTACCAACACAATGTTCTTTCTGTGATTTGAGACTATATTCCAGAGCCTTATTAAAGTTTGTTAGGATTTTCCGACTGGCATCTCCTTTTTTTGTTGGACAACAGACAGTTTCCTGTTTCCCAAAAAGCACACAGTACTTGCAAAGAAAATTCCCTACTGGCCATCTGAGGAGAGTGACCAAGCATAGTTTAAAATGTGGTTATGACAAAATACTCAGTTCCTGTAACATCTGTAATGCAGTAAGGCAAAGCATGGGTGCAATATGGTACCTATGCATACAGCAAAACATCTTGGCATTCTTGGTCACATCTTGACATTCTGGTATTGAAAACAGTTTGGTGTCATTTGAAAACATTTGATTGGGTGGGCTGATCAGGAAGCTGGAATGCACGTACTGAAGTAGGTTTGGATAGGAAGTGAGAAGCACAGGTTAGTTGTTGAAGATGAAGGAAATGGAATAAATAAGTGATGAAGTAGCATCATCATGAAGGTGAGATAGGCCAAGAGATAATTCAAATACTAAAATGGAAGCATATGTCAATAGACACAGCATATCTGGTCACTAGGAAATTCAATGAAAAGAATATTTTGGCTAAACAGGGCTAACAAGATTTCAAGCACCTAGGGTCAGTGTGATATCTTCATGTATGTCTATACCTTGCCTAGCACAGAGGGACTCCAGTTCTGGTTAAGTACAATTGTAATACAAATATTAAATAAATGAGAAGGTATAGGCCTCATTGATTTCCTCTGAAAATATAACTTTCTTGTAATCTCTAAATAGTGCTATCACAATTGAGTAAGGGGCGCTATTTTCAAGTGGTAAGTGGAAATTGTATACTTCGGCCCAGTAAAGGTGTACCTACTTACAGAGGCAGTGAATTTGGAATTAGACTTTCAAAAAATTAGAATTTGTGAAAAGGTGCATAATTCAGCAAAGAAACTTATGTAATGACACAAATTGTTTGTGTATTCTCATATTCATTTTCATATCCTTTTCCTTGTAAAACTACTTCCACGGTGCCTGCAATGAATCTAGCTGACTTATATAAAAATCCTTATTTTTTTTTTTGTTCTTCCCCTAACCCAGGGGTAGCCAACCTGAGTCTGAGAAGGAGCCAGAATTTACCAATATACATTGCCAAAGAGCTACAGTAATACGTCAGCAGGCCTCCATCAGCTCCTCCCAACCCGCTCCCAGTGCCTCCCGCCCACTGGCAGCCCGCTGATCAGCTGTTTTGTGGCATGCAGGAGGTTCGGGGGGATGGGGATGGGGATGGGGAGAGGAGCAAGGATATGACAGGCTCAGGGGACGGGGCAGGAAGGGGTGGAGTGGGGGCAGGGCCTGTGGCAGAGCCAGGGGTTGAGCAGTGAGCACCCCCGGCACACTGGAAAGTTGGCGCCTGCAGCTCCAGCCCCAGAATCAGTGCTTATACAAGGAGCCACATATTAACTTCTGAATAGCTGCATGTGGCTCTGGAGCCACAGGTTGGCCACCCCTGCCCTAACCTTTGTCTACCTGTCTGTCAATACATTGTTAATTTCTTGGGTTCATCCCTCCTGGAATGTGTGGAATGTGCCTAGCTGTGGGTGCTACTATAAACACACAAATAAGAATATAGAATGTATTTGGATGACCAAATGAAATGTAAAATCTCAGATAATGTCTAAATTGAGAAAGGTTTCACAGTGGTAGCCGTGTTAGTCTGTATCAGCAAAAACAACGAGGAGTCCTTGTGGCACCTTAGAGACTAACACATCTATTTGCGAGCCCAAATAAATGTGTTAGTCTCTAAGGTGCCACAAGGACTCCTCATTTTTTTGTTGTTGTTTTTTTTAATTGAGAAAGATATAGTAAATAAATATACCACCTGATATTTACTGAGTCAGTAACTGGAAAAAGGTGGTTTAATGTACAAATGTAAAATAATCTGTGGTCAATGAACCAAAACCACACATTAAATAGGAAAGTCAATCGTGCCGCATACTGACCTGGAAAGGGATTTAAGGGCTATTGTAGAGAAAAACCTTGAAGTCATCAGCACAGGCTGTTGTTGAGCAGTGAAAAGGTAAAGAGAATTCTTCTAAGATGCATCATCAACAGTGGAATAGAATACAGATCAATAGAAAATATTGTATAAAACATTAGACTTCCTCTATAATACTGTATTCAGTTGTAGACACTATTTTAGAAGAATATCATTACCATGAAGACTGGACTTTGAGAAACAACTAGAATGATTCCAAGTTTTAAGAGTATTTGTTGTCAGGAAAAGCCGAGAAGTTATTCACTGAGAAACATCTTCTTATTGAAGAGAAGAGAATGTTGAGGTAACTTAGTAGATGTTACACTGGAGGAGGAGTTTCATTAGATAAAACAAAGTAACTTCACACAGTTTGGGGGTTTAGAAATAGAGACTACATGTTAGTAATTTCATTGTAAACACCAGGAATTCAGGCAGAATTATTTAATAATTCCAGAGTAGTAAGTATATACAACAAGTTGCCAAATTGGCGACTGCAAAGAGTATAAATAAATGTAAGAGACAGTTTGACATTTTTATGGAAAGGGAGGTGATTGAAGGGAACGGTGACAAAGCAGTGGACAGGCTGGTTGAGAAAAGTGGTTTCTTCCTGTCCAGCAATTTCTTGTGTCCTTATGTCCTTTAACAATTTTCATTATGATTCAGAGGTACTAGTACCTTAATGTCCTCAATCAGTTTAAAGACTATTGAATTTGATCATTCCGGGCTCTTTTTATCTTTGGAGAGCCCTAACTTATTTTTAGTAGAATGGTTGAGCTAGTGCATGCAACCCATTTTATTCATAACCTCAAGTCTGGTCCACAGTGACTTTTAGAAAGAAGTAAGGTCCCATTTTTTTTACCTCCCCACATACAGGGATTTATCCTGATTTATCATCATCTCTCTTCTGCAGCTGTGGTTTACAAATGTTTGAAAGGAAGTAATGTAGCCCAATAGCAAGGATCAAATGTTGTGCCCACTTCTGTAAGGAAGTGGGAAGGAGAGGAGTCCTTAATATGACAGGCTTTTGAGGAATGTGCATTCATTCTTGGGTATTTTTTGCAATTTTAATATACTGTGCTTCAGCAGGGGGTGCTGAATCACATTTGCAGGAACTTCCAAAAATATCACGCTTAAGGCAGGCACAATGTCTCTTGACGTAGGCTTGGTCATAGCCATTCCTATATCTTTTGAATGGTGCAGGATGCAGTCTTACAGGTGGAGATACCTTCGCTGGCAAGTACAGAGAACAGGATAGGATTTTACCTCAACTTCACCTCAGCCCATTTGAGGAGGCTAGTACAAATGTCAGTGCTAGTGAGGAGCAATCCTTTCACTCCTGAATCGTCGCCCATCCATGCATTTCTAGGTACAATCTGGCCATAAGGCCTTTTGTGATTTATTTGTAATACTGTCTACTATACAGTATCAATCAGCCAAGTGAAGATCATTTCTGTAAGGGTTTCAGGTGGACCACTGACCATGATTGCTGAAATCTTCCATTAACAGTGTTATATGTAAAATATGAATTCATGTAGGCCTGTGTGATTGGGGGAGATTGCGTAAAAGTATAAAGCAAATATCTGGCACTTAGCCATTTTTTTTATGAGAGTTACTGAATCAGGATCTCTCTTCATGAAGCCTAATTCTTGCTGAAGAATCCCTTTTTGCTATTAAATTCAAACCACATGTTATATATAAAAAAAAAATTCTGAAGTTTCTGATACAGTGCTGATTGTCCCTGCTAGAAATAGCTCAGCCTGTCAGTCACTGAATGAAGTGCTGGATCAGGACGAGGCAATTCTTCATGGTGAGAAAGGAGGGCCTGTCAGGAACAGCAACATTGATCTAAGTAGGAAAGCTATGAAACAAAAAAATCAAGAAAAAGACAAGAGAGCAGACAGACAGGTACATTTGTATCTTCCTGTTCTTAGGCAATTTTCTTCACTTGCTCTATTTTAATTAGAGATGGGCCAAAGCCTGGAGCTAGATTTTACCCCTCTCAAAATGTCATAACTGGGAGTGAGTTTTCAAGTTGAATCTTTGGATCCAAACCTGCCCTTATGATTTTAATTCAAAGCCAGAAAAGGCATATTTTCTGGCTTCAACAAAACCAAAAGCTCACTAGCTTACCAATTGTTCCCGTAAGGTTGCCTTCTGACACAACATCCTCCCTCCTCAGTCCTACCCTGAATTTAATTCAGATCAAATGCTTTGTCGATTTCGAACTTTAATCTCATAGGCTAGAAGTAAAATGGCTCTCCGTTCGAAGGGAAAAACTTAACCAAAGCATCTAAAACTCTTCAATTTTCTCAGAGGCTAAGGAGTCCTATTGTTGTCCCCTTCCATTCTATATTTGACCCCAACTTTCATATTAGTATTGTATTAACTGAGATAATTCCAGAATTAAACTACATTCCTAGTAATTGTACAAACATATATTTGAGAAGTCTAATAAAATCAGTGGTGATATTGTGTGTATCTAATACAATCTAATGATAAAAATAATTCCAATAATAAAAGTAAAATAATAATGATATCATGTCATATTAAAACTTTCTGTCATTCATATTAGGGCCCTGTCTAAATACTGGAGAAAGATGACAGGTTTCACACATTAGTCATGGTAAATGCTACATTTCACAGTCATCGACTATTAGAGACTTGTCTAGAAATCTAGTTAGAAAGAAAAGGTGGATGATGTAATATCTTTTATTGGACCAACTTCTGTTGGTGAGAGAGAAGCTTTCAAGCCACACACAGCTCTTCTAGTTAGTCATTTTTATTATTAAAAGAGGTTTTAAAATGATTAAAAGTTTTTTTTCTAATTAATCTGAATTTAGGATTATGAACGACACTTGAAATTTCAATTTCAAAATTAAAAAAATGCAGTAAATTTTATTTAAAAGCTTTAGAAGTCTGCATTCTGAATACAGATTTTTTTGTACTCTCTATATATGCCAATTTGCAACAATGACAGTGCCAAAAGTGCAATTGCATAATTAGATTTTACATTTACATTGTATTGTAAAATATAGAATCAAATGTATTATGATCTATATGGAAATTTACTGTATTTGTAGCATGTTATTTTTATTTGGCCTAAAGAAGCCATTTATTATTTTTTTTACATAAAACTGATTTAGAAATGACCCCCAAAATCTAGGGACATATCCTCAGCTGCTGTAAACTGTGCAGCTCCATTGAATTCAACAGAGAACGACACCGATTTACATTACCTAGGTGAATGTCTATACCGCCTTGTGGTTTGGACTCTGGAGGTGTGACTATCAGTGCGCACCAAAGTGCTGCACTGCAACTGCCCCGTGTGGGCACAAACTAAAAGGTTCCTAGTTCATATCAATGTAGTCCTCTTCAAACAGGACTAAATTAATGAGAACGCAGTGTCCACACTGGGTAGTTGCTGTGCAGCATTTTGGTGCAGACTGATGTTCACACTCCTGTTGTCCAGACTCCAGGTCAGTGTAGACAAGACAGAATCTAACCTCCACTCTATCATTGGAAAGCATCATAAACTGCTGAGGTTTCAGCATTGATTGTGGTTATTACATTCCCCAAAAGCTATAATTGAATATCCCTTTTGACTGTCTCCCTTATCCTGTCACTTTCTTGGCTAGAAAAGAATTCTTGTTCCAACACATCTTCTTTAACAATTCAGATCTATGCCCTCCACTAATGATGATTTTAGGTATCATTGTCGTTGTCTGTCTCCATCTCCCCCCGTCCCCTCCCCCACAGTTTTCAAAAGTAACTGTTATTTTTAGTGCCTCCATTTTTGGATGCACAATGTATGACACCTTAAAGGGACCTGATTTGCAGAGAGTATCCATGCATCCAAAATTCCTAGTCATTTGGAAAATCTTGGCAGTTTTTCTTCCATGTGTCTGAGACCCTGTGATTGCCCATGCTACTCAGAACACAAGCTTTAGAAACACAAAAAGTGTCTCAACACTTCCAAATCTTTTAATTACTAAGCGGGATATCCTAGTGGAAAAACTGCAGTAATGCAGTAGGAAATTAGGCCTATGCTAACCAGTAGCATGAAGCTTTGTAATTCATATTGAGGGGCATTAAATATGGCTTGGGTCATTCAGTCTGATCCTGCAATTTACAGGACTTCTTATTACTGTATCTTTTTCAACTGTCCTTTCTAACAGGTTCCTAAATATCTGTGGGGGGCACCTCCCTTGGTAGGCTTCTCCACTGTCCATATGTTCTCTCTGTCTAACCAGTGTGCCCTTCCTTACTGTTTAAAAATATCTTCACATTCGGTAGTCATATACTTCACATATGTACTAAAGCATCAAAGCAAGTCTCCAAGAGATGGTGATGTTGAGACTCAAGCGAATGTCTGGCTCAGTATGTAAATATAGCTTGCTCTAAAACAGGGGTGGACAAACTACGGCTCCGGGGCCGTATCCCGCCCTCCTGATGTTTTAATCTGGCCGTCTAGCTCCCGCTGGGGAGCAAGGTCCGGTGCTTGCCCTGCTCTGGCGCTCCAGTCAGGGGTGGGATTGGGGGTTTGCCCCGCTCCGCGCAGCTCCTGGAAGCAGCAGCATGCTCCCCTTCAAGCTCCTACACATAAGGGAAGCCAGGGGGCTCCGGACACTGCCCGCGCCCAAGTGCTGCCCTCACAGCTCCCATTGGCCGGGAACTACAGCCAGTGGGAGCTGCAGGGGCAGCGCCTGCAGATGGGGCAGCACACAGAGCTGTCTGGCTGCGCCCCACATAGGAGCCAGAGGGGGGACATGCCACTGCTTCTGAAAGCTGCTTGAGGTAAGCGCTGCCCAGAGCCTGCACCCCTGACCCCCTCCCATGCCCCAATCCCCTGCCCCAGCCTTGATCCCCCTCCTGCCCTCTGAACCCCTCATTCCAGCCTGGAGCACCCTCCTGCACCCCCAACCCCTCATCCCCAGCCTCAGTTTGCCCACCCCTGCTGTAAAAGAACCTGAGAAGTTCTTCTGTACTACATATAACTGTGCACTGTCTCTTTAAAAAAAAAGGGGGGGGGAGGAGGAATGTTTACATAACTTCTTATGAGTGTGTTTTGAATGTGTATGTGAATCTTTAGAGTACTGTATTGTACCCAGGGAGAACTGCTGAAAATTAGGCCATTTACCACAACTGTGGTACCATATAAATATCTTCCTTATAGTCCCTTACTTACACTTCAGCACATACAGTTTGAGTATGTTTGTACTACTATAATTACAATATTTTAGTAGTACAATAAGTGTTTTATTACCTTTTTTAATATACTTATTCTGTACAATAATGTTAATAAGACTACATATGACTTATGACTTTTGACTGGACATTTGCAAGCTTTGGACATTTGCAAGTATTTGCAAGCTTTGTTCTGGAACTGGTTTCTTTTCTAAAAGGCAAAAATGTTGTGATTGGATAGGAATGGGAGGAGACAAAGCACGTGAATGCTATCATCACTCTTAACCGCATCAGAAACACAAATATAAGATAGTATGATTATCTTAGTGATAGAGAGAAAGCATGGTTCAAAGGTAAGAGTGGCCTGGGACTCGAGACCTGCATTCAATTCCCTGCTTTGCCATAGACTTCCCGTGTGACCTTGGACAAGTCACTTGTTTGTGCATCAGTAACATACAGGTAACACTTCCCTATCTTGCAGGGATGTTATTAGTATCAATATATTAAAAACTGTGAGATGCTCAGATGCTGCTCTGAGGTACCAATGAAGATTACTTATCTATTTTTACCTCACAGAGCTGTTGAACATCCTTATGGGGAAGATGAGAAGGAGTAGCCAGAATGGGTAGCCCATTAAATTACGCCTCCTAAGGGGGCTATGGAGGTTGTGAGGACAGGAAACAGCACTGAGACACAGAGTCACTGTGTGAATTGCCTTTGCCCTCTGGAGATCTACACATATTTCAGAAAACCCATGAGCTTTAGATTGAACTCATTCCTCAATGGGGTAAATGTGTTTTTTTGGTAGGAATAAGCAAATGGAAATAAAGCGAGTTTACAGTATCCTACATAAGGGATAATCTGGGCCATGAAAAATGATATGGGAAAAAAACTAATATCCTATTTTACCCCTGTTAATATTTGCATCCTAATCTATCAGTTTATCTGTCTTCTGGTTTCCCCCTTAAAATTTTTTTTTTTTAATCTCAAAACATATATTGCCAAATCCTGGAATCTGAACTTAGTCCTTACTCTGGAAAAGCTCCTGTTGACTTCAAGTTTTGGCCTGTAGAGAATTTTGGTGAACATTTTACAGTATTCTCTTGTACGTTTTTCTCCTCTGTCTCAAACTCTACTTGTTATGATTGTGAGAACTGCTGTGTGAAAAGGAATTGACTCAGTTAGTGAAAACCTTTGCCAAGTAATAAACTGTATCCTTTTACTTGAAGCTTCCCTCTTGGTGTGATGCATGCATTTGGCTAAAAAAAACTAACTTTCATGTATAGCAAAACTTGAAAAACTCTTTAAGAGAGAAAATCCTGTGGTAGTTCATCTTGGTTTAGCAAAACTCATTAATATTTGCTATTTTTATTTGATATGCTAAAGCTAAACCTAAGGCACAGATACTTAAGAAACAGAGCTAAAGCAATGTTCTGTTCTTCTAAGAACAAATTTGGAGGTTATGAGCAAAATGCTGGCTAAGGTAATATTCTCTAACTTTTTTTTATGTAATTTGTGTTCAATTTATGGGAGACTACACTAAAAATCAGACCTGAGAGACAAAGGCTGATGGCCATGATGTAATTTTAATTTGCACATAACTCATAATGTCCAAGCTGCATGTCAGGTTAGTAGTAGTTTTTATGGAAGGTGGGGGAGAGGACAGACATGGCTGTGATATTTTTATTTTATTTTATTTATTTATTTTTATTTAATGAATTGAGAGGATAATGAAGATAGATACTTTTGATTTGATCTTCAATCCATTGTAGTCCCAATAGAAGAATGAGAGTGAGTCCTGCACAGAATTTATGCAATGTTCAATTCTTCTCTTAGCATGAGGGGTACCATATTGAAATTGCCTCTTTAGGGAATGTGTGGTGGAAGTGGTGTCAATGAAACAGTTGATTCGTCGGCTAGCCTTCTTACTTCAGAATATGTGGGTTCAAATCTGGTGTATGGGGAGTCAAAGGAGACAACGCCTATATGGAAGTTCATGGAATAGGATGTGTTCACTTGAACTAACTTCTGAACCCATTACAATGTTGGGTCAGTCTTACGTAATGGGAAGAAAAGGGTTATTGTGTTTTTGATTTAGGGGTCTGAAAATGTAGCAAGAAATGTCCTCCTCTGACCTCTTAATGTACTTTATGCAAGAGTCTTCTTTGATTATAATCAAACATGATATCCACTAAGTGCACTGCAGCAGCTTCACCTATCTCTTCACAGTGCTGTTTTTGGAGCAGTTATTTTTCTATCCAACTAACAAAGGAGGGGGCGATTTAGAATTATTGTCACTCAGAAAGGGTGACAATAATTCTAAACAGGAACAAACTTTCCAAAAGACTTTGATAAGCAAATGCTTTATGGAGATTGGCTCACCCATCACTCTTCTGTGGCATAGGTAAGTCATTAATGGCTTTGTATAGCACCCTGATGGAGAATAAATCTTTTATTTTCAGAGGTTTTTTTAAAAGCAGAAGAAACATTATGGGCTCTTTGGATTCTTTTATTTCTCTCGCATGGCTTGCCACATTAGTCAGTTCTCTCTGCTTCTCCTTTGGCCTTTTTCATTACATGGGATTTTGTTTTCTTTCTTACACGTCCCATAGTAAGGAGTAGCTGTCATTGTTGTGAAAGGATGGGGGTGCGGTTGCAGAGACTGAAGGTCATCCTCCATGTTGGAAGGCAGGACTCTGGACTGCAGGATGTAGGCATTTCAGGCTGTGAGTAATGCTGTGTTACGTAATGTTCAAATAAAAATAGTTTGTGTTAAATACAAGCTCTGTGTCTTAAGGAAAACATCCACAGTCCACAATTACCCTCCTACTCACTAACTCCATCCGTCCATCCTTCCTCCCTTCCTTCCTTGATCTTGCAACAAAACTAAAAAGAGAAAGAAAGTGTGCTCTGTTTATACTTTTCAATATGCTTAACAGTGATATTCTCCTGTTTTCTTCCGATGTCTTTTTGTCTCTCTGATTTTGCTGCTAATAACTATTCAAATACTTAAGGAATTTGTTAGAATGCTGCTTCCAAACATTAAAGAGAAACAACTGGCAAGAAACAAAGTAAAATAGCATAAGATAGGTGTTTTATTTTAGTCCAGTAACAAAACGGTTGAGTATCTTAATGAAGATGCATGTGGGCTTATGTGAATTGCTGTGATTCCATGTGAATTGCTCTGTTCTCATTGGTTAGAAGTTACCATCTAATAATTATTAGATGGTATACTCGAAATGCGTTGATGGTCTCAGGTCAGTCTGTAGTGGATAACGTTCCAAATTAAAAACAAACCACTTCTCTCTCTCTCAGATACAGACACTGCTATTGCAACTAACAAGAACTGGAATTGGCACTGTTAGCAGTTCTAGGATTAAATTCTCATGGGCATTTCTAGGTGGAAATAAATACTAGAACAGTCTTCAAACTTTAGAAATACTCTTTATTATAAGAATTGAAAATCAAGCATTAATTATAGCACTGCAGCTTTCTCAGGATGAGCTATTGTGTACAAGTGTAATTTTGAGAGCAGATATTTTTCCTATGGCTTAAAAATGTGTATCAGTATATGAATGTGTATTATCTTTAGTAATCTATTCAGGAACTTCTTACCCAGCCTGCATTCACACCATTATTAGAAAAACAAGCCCCATATGTGTGGCAATTTTCATTACATTTTTTTACTGCAGCGCCACACCCCTGTCTGACATACACATGTTGAATTTTTAATATTTTTTTCCTTTCTTTTAAGGTGTTGCTGTTCCATTGACTCAGCCAAACTTTTTCACTCAGCCCTGATTCAGGCAGTTATATCAGTCGGCTCCCCTCCCCTCATGCTTTGGGGGCCCCACGCTTTGTGAGGAGGCCGGTGGGGAGGTGAGGTGGGAGGGGTGGGGGTGGACGAGGAGGAGCCCCCCCATTCCAACATCTCCCTCCCCCCAGTGCCTCCTGCCCGCCAGCGAGCCCCACTGATCAGCGCCTCCCCCTTCCTCCCAGCGCCTACCTGTGATCAGCTGTTTTGCCACATCTGGAGGCATTGGTGGGGAGTGAAGAGGAGCGAGTGCGCAGCCCACGTGGGGAAGGGGGCGGAACTGGGTGGTGGCTGGGCAGGAAAAGGCTGGTCTGGGGTGGGGTCTTGGGAGGAAGGGGTGGAGTGGGGCGGGGCCTGGGTGGAGCTGGGACGAGCGCCCCCCTGGCAGATAGAACCTCGGTACCTATGTCCCAGGCCCCACACACCCCTAGGTACGGCCCTGGGTACAGGTAGGTCTAGTCCTGTCCAGACTCCAGTTGATTACAGGGGCCAACAAAGGAGAAAACAAGAATGGGAGTGAGGTCAATGGTTGAAAATTAAGGAACCAGAGGGGAACACCAAGCAGAAAATCCCAACAGCGACCACTGCTCCTCATGCAAGGAGTCTGTGGACGCTGCCCAGAGGAACTCTGTACAGAGACATGAGCAGACAAGGGACTAGAAATAGGCCCCACAGTTGCAGAGCACCCCCACTCATGCAGCTTCCTTCTCCTCCGTTTGCACTAACCAGTGCTTCATTGGTAACCAAATAAAAAAAAAGTCTGCAACAGAGGTGGTGCTATTTTGCAGAATTCACCTCTCCTCTCTCGAGTGGGCTTTTCCCTTTCCAAACACTTACTGGAACAGTCCTCTGAGTTTGAGTATGCAATCCTAAACTGTATAAGAGTTTGAGATTTACTTAGATTGTAAGTTGTCTGGGGCCTGGAGCATTTCTGTTGTGTTTATACCATGCCTAGCAGAATGAGGGTCCTGGTCCATGACTAAGGCTCCTAGGCACAACAGTAATACAAATAACAATATACACATGTATGTCCTATTACCTCCTTACAAAACAAAATCCAGCTTCCCTTCAACCTTATCATAATTGAAATAAAAAATAAAGCAACGTCTGGGGCTCCTTCTTTAACAACCCCTTCTATCTTTCTTCTTTTTTTCACCCATGTTGGAGAGCTCAGGGGTTTAGTGCAGATGGGGGAATCAAGCCTGTCGAGAAATGGATAGCAGAATGGGGTGATGCTTGGACAGAATAAAAAGAGACAGAGGAAAGTATTTCATAACAAAGCTAGAATGGGTCTTTACTACCCCAGAGCACCAATTACTATTTTAAGGGGTAATCATGGTGCAATAGCTGCAATAATTATAACTGCTAAAAGAACAGGAGTACTTGCGGCACCTAAGAGACTAACAAATTTATTAGAGCTTAAGCTTTTGTGGGCTGTAGTCCACAAAGACTGGAACATATATGGAACATATAGTAAGAAGATATATATATACACACAGGTATAGGTATATATACATATACACACACACACACACAGATAAGTTGGAAGTTGCCATACAAACTGTGAGAGGCTAATTAGTTAAGATGAGCTATTATCTTCTTACTATATGTTCCAATCTATGTCCGATGAAGTGGGCTGTAGCCCACGAAAGCTTATGCTCTAATACATTTGTTAGTGTCTAAGGTGCCGCAAGTACTCCTGTTCTTTTTGCGGATACAGACTAACACGGCTGCTACTCTGAAACCTATAACTGCTAATACTTTCATAATCATAAGTTCCTACTTTATCCCAAGCAAAGGGGGATTATTTAAAATAAAATAAAATGCTGTTACATTTATAAGTTCCCTCCCATCCCAGGAGCCGTATTCTCAAATAGACCAGAAGGAGCCATATAATTTGGCTTAAGTCATACAAGTTCTCGCCTTCCTTGGGAGCAGATTTCTTACTTCTCCAGAATAACGCCTCTGTTTTTTAGACAAACAAAAATAAATCTCTTTGGCTGATGGAACCCGACCCTGACACAGACCAATCTACTTTCCACTTGCCCTTTCAGGTCAGAGTTGAGGTATGATATCAGGATGGTGGGGGTAAGTTTACACTGTGGATGTCTAACCTTACCTGGACTGTGGATAGATGTGTTCTTCAGAGCTGTCAATTCTCATGCACACTGAATTCCCTCAAAATACATGCCAACGACTCAGAATCATACAAGAAATAAGATGTCTTTGCCTAGCTACACTATTTTCAATCCCATCTTCTAACAACAGTCAAATGATTAGGTGTTATTCCTTATCAAAGATCAGCCATTCACTTGTTCTGTTCTTTCTGCAAATTAAAACACAGAAGCTGTTTTTGTTGCAATTATTATAATTTGCTGCACTATACAGTAAATTCATTTCAGTGTTTTGTAAATGAATGCCCATACAAAACAAAAAATGGAAGGACTGGTATTTGGCAGGCTGCAAGATTCTGTGGGCTTTCTACATATGAAGATTGTTATGTGCTATAGAAGCTGGTTGATTCAACTTCCCCATTTTAACTTCCTGTTTGCACACTGATGGGAAACAAAATATCCTAGTGGGTGTTTGAACAGCTTGAGCTGTGTTGACCTGGGAACTATTTCTCAGTGATCTAAGTATTGGCTTAGAGTTTAAACATTTCAGCAGCTTGAAATTCAACATCCCTTTTAGACCTCCAAGGCTTTGCTTTCACTCGTTTGAGCTTGTTACACACCAGGCATTTCCAAGTTAAGAACTGTTTGATTTTTTTCAGTATGTAGAGGCTTTAAAAATACAGAGGGAGGAGAAAGTAGATATTATAGAACTGCAGATTCCGAAAAAGATGGTGTGTAATGACTAAAGGAGGCAGATCCTTACTGACATTTAACAACTTACACCAGCTGAGGATCTGCGCCAAAGTGACTAATAACCTTTCTGCTATGCCCACAACACTGAATAACTAGACTCTGAAAGGGTTCCATTTTTGCATGTGCATACTCAGATTTTGTTTTCTTTAAAATGTAGTTTGTAAGTAAAAAGTTTCTCCCTCTGATCTTGTCATGAACTTGCATTGAGGACATTTTGGGAAAATAAACCTTAATTGAAGTGGCAGGAGGAACTAGTACTGCTAAGCTATTATTTATCATACAGATGCACAGGTGATAAATTATCCATGGATTCAGAGTCTCCACGTACAGTATAATTCAAATTACCTGCTCTTGGCCAAATATCTGCCAAGTTTCAGATCTGATAGTGTTTAGGAACAGATACCTTACTTGGCATTGAGCAATTGATATTTGTTAGGCCATATACTATATATCTAAAAATTCTCCAAATGTGAACTGAACCTTTTTTTTATGGTGCTGGTTGTGTGTAAAAAGTCTGCTTAACTTGTTTGGTTTTGTTTGCTGAGCTCAGAATCCATCTCAAGCTGTTTAAACACGAAGAGATTTTGTTTATTAGTGTGCTAGCAGGAATTAATAAAAGGAAATTTAGCAGCCAGCTTCTATGTGTGGTTATTATTCAGATATGCAGAAAATACACCAAGAACTCAACTATCATTATTCAGCTGAAAAAGTTGGAATCAGGACTTATTGGAAATCTACCACGGCTTGTCATGACATTTCCAGGCCTCTTTCAGGACCAGCGTTTCCCAAATGGTGAAATGTGGGCTAAAGGGTTGCAGAGAACTGGCTATTTAGATGGGGTTGGCTTTCCTCCCTGTATAAGCAAATGGAAATGAAGAAGACGACCTAGTGTCTGGCTATCTCTGCTTGGGGTCGCTGCTACATAAAAATAGTCGAAACTGCTCTTTGGGACTAGAGTTATTAGTGAAGCTGCCAGTGACCAGCAGGAGAGGGCTGTCCAAGGGAGATGAAGAAGATCTAGCATGGCCAGGGAAGAAGGGGGCCTTGTAGCAGAGAAACACATGCAAGGAACATGAGAGAAGAAAGATGGTCTTGTGCTAAGGCATTAAACTAGGACTTGGGAAATCTGGGTTCTGCTCTTGACTCTGCCACAGACTTCCTATATGACCTTGGGCAAGTCAATTAAACACTCTATGCCTTGGTTCAGAGGCAGCAGAAGGTTGCTTTCAATGGGGAAGCAGGATGGGTCTTGTGCATGGGGAGTGAAGGGAGCTACCACAGCTTGGTGGGTGGTAGCCAGCTCCAGCCTGGAAGGAGGGTCCCAGAGCTTTTTGTGTCTCTTGCTGGCTGCTTGGTGTATCTGCTCACAGCCCAATCAACCTGATTGCTACTTGCTCCCTAGCCTCATCCCAGACATCATGGCAGCCACTCCAGGACCCCTCTCTAGCCTCCACCCCTTGCATGTGCACACAGTTTACAGAGTACACTGGTTCCCAGAATGCATAGCAAAATGACACTTGGAGATGGAAATATAGATCAGCCCCATCACCCCCTGATTCTGCTGTCCCTGCCTCAGTTTCCCTTATGTAAAATTGTATAATGAAAGGAAAAGCAATAAGGAAAATAAAATTATAACAATGCCTTTGTCTGCCATGTCTCTTTAGAAGGGAAGCTCTTTGGAGCCACAACTGGATCTTGCTATGTGTTTTGTACAGCACTGCACAATGGAACCCTGACCTCCATTGGGGCCTTCTAAACTAACGGTATGTCTAAACTAACAGATTCTCGGAGCCTGGGTAAACTGAATTGGGATTGTGGGACTTGGGCTATGGGGCTGAAAATAGCAGTGTAGATGTTCTTGCTCGGGGCTGGATCTCGGACTCTGAGACCTTTTCCCCCATCACCAGTTTTCAGGGCCTGGGCTCCAGTCCGAGAGAATACATTGGTATTTTTAACCCCATTGCACACGCCTGAGTCAGTTGACCCAGGCTCTGAGACTCGCTGCTGTTTTTGGTTGTGGGGTTTTTTGTTTTGGTTTTTTTAGGTTTGTTTTTTTTTGTGTAGACATACCCTAAGAAAAATAATAAATAACAGTTGGAGAGAGGAGTTGAAATGAGCTAAAGTTGACCCTGTGGTTAATTTTTTCAGAGAAAACAAACCATTTTATCACCATAAAATGCATAAATACTTACTTACTTTTATCATGACAGCAATTGTTATAGTTGCCTCAGAGATTGAGTAGGAGTGTGACAGTAAATGGGGAAGGGAAATGGATTTTGAGACAATCTGTCTATTAAAGTGTTGTCCAGATTATGAAAAATCTTGAGAACTCCTGCTGCAAGCTAGAGAATCTTAGATCAAGGATGGGCAACCTGTGCTATTCTTAAACTCATTTGAACAGTATAAGTTTGAAATGCACACCAAAACATTCAATCTTTGATATTTCTAAGGCACATGTCATGTTGGCAACTAAGCATTGTTATATTGTTTGCATTCCTCTTAGTGGAGAAAACAAGGGGCACAGTGAAAAAAATCAAATGGAAAAACAGTGGTAGAATGGAGAAGAATGGGTTGGGGGGGAGGAGGATCAGAGGGAAGGAAAAGAGAAACAATCTAATGATAAAAATGGATACAATCCATACTCTATATGTAGGCCACCTAGTTGTGCCAGTTTAGATTAATTCAGTATTAATTCTTCTGCTCCTAAGAGAGAGCACAGACTTCCCTTAAACTAGCAAAGCCTGTTTTTAATTGAATCTCTCTTAAAAACAAAATCATTGAAACAAATTAGTTTTAATTACAGAGAAAAAGAGGTTGCAAACTTGTTCAAGGTTTGCCAAGTCAAAATTTAGTTTGAGAGCTTTTCAAAATCCCAGGCTTTGTCAGGTTTTCCCATTTTTATTCTGGAAATAGTGGGATAAGATTTGAATCTGAGAACTTACCTGATTATCGGACCTGAACAGCTGAACTATTGGGTCACCAACTGGTGCTGGTCTGTTACGAGATGCAATGGAAAATGCCATGATATTACACAGCACACCTCTCAAATACTCTTTATTTCATGAAATGTCACTCATCTGAGTCCCATAGTTCCCTATATTTCACTCAAATCAGGTGTCTGTTCATCATCTTTATTCACAAAATTGTTTACATCAGAACTAGAGTATCAGGAAACTGAGATTACAGAAAGTCATATACACAAAATGTTTCCTATATTAATAATGTTTGTCTTTCATTTGGGGGTTTATCACCCGTTGCATCCCACATTTAAGCATTGGGAGGATGAGAGAGATGGTGCACAGCACAAAGTAAAGCAGCGCCTGCAGCTAGCACTTAATGGGTGGCACATTTACTGTTGGTAGGATATGGAGGCCCATTACTAAGGGCGGTGGCATAGGGTTCTACAGCGCCTGGAGGAGCGCTTGAGTGTTGCCAACTCTGACAATATCTGGACTTATGTTCATCTCAGCTTTCAAAATTTTTTTGAAAAACTAGCTTCTAGCCCTCATGGCTTTAGAGAAAAGCTGGAAAGTGTAACCCAGGTTTCACCTAAAGGCTCAAAAATCAGCAGGCAAATGAAAATCTCCATTTCATTATATTTGTTCAAATCTCATGATTTTTAAGCCCATCACATGATTTTTGAACACTTGCAGTTGGCAATGCTCAGTCTCCCTGGCTGAGCCTGTTTAGCATTAGGCAGCTGGGGTCTTGCCATGGTGTTGAAGGAACGAAGAAGAGCTATGGCTGCTCCCTCTGTGCAGTGAGCACACAAAGGACTCTGCAGGAGGTGCAGGATTGACAAGCTATTAATTCTGTCTGGGGCCATGTTCCTCTTCCCACACAACATGACACGGACCCATCATGGGGAAGGAGGAAGCAGCAGCCGAGGACCTCTAACGGGAAGAGAGAGAACAAACTGTGTGGGTAAATTGGAGGAAGGCACAGAATCAGTTTTGCTGCAGTGGGGAGGGTGGGACATGACTCAGGGTCCGTTTTGCTGGGAGAGGGGAACACAGAGTCAGTTTAACTCACGGGAAGGTGGAGGCAGACGATCAATTGGGGGTGGGGAGATGAAATTGTGTCCGTTTTTGGGGGAAGGCCTACAGGGTACAGATTTGGAGGGTGGGGAGTGAGAGAGGGGAGCTGTATTCTAGTGAGAATGGAATCAGTTGGTGAGGGGTGTTCACAGCATATTAACTGATCTAAGGGACAGACTATTGACCCTTGTGGGGACAGACAGTGGAGGGGAGTTAGGAGAAGTGACTGGAGAGGTGAGGGGGAAATGAAGGGTGTGGCCGAAATTTGATAGAAACTCTATGAGGGGATGTTTATAGAGTATCAGTTGATTGGGGTTTCAGAGAACTGATTAATTTGGGGTAGCGGATGTATTGCATTATTGGGGCTCGAGGCCAAAGAATGGATTGGGAGTGCTGGTGGGAAGAATATGAACTGAGGAAAAAATGGGCTGTTTTTTTGGAGCCTAGGTTTTAGGTGTGCATATGTTGATATTTTAATAAAATGCAATTTGCCACTGGCAATGTATTCAAAATAATTAGTGGGTTGGCTTCCTTTTTCTGTGCTTCTTTCCCCTTAAATTCTTAGTTTATTTTTTTTCTAAAAAGCAGGAAACTGTACCTATTTCATAATTACACCATGAGACAACCCCAGTCTCCCCATCTAAGGCCCCAGTCCTGTAAGTGAATCCAAATGGGAGATCCCTGCGACCTCACAGAGCCCCCCTTCCCCCCCCCAATTTTATATGGAGCTCTGCACAAGTACATAGGGTGTATCCAGCTTGCAGGATCAAGGCCTAATTCTGGGTTTCCTCCCCATTTTTGTTTACTTAGCTGTGAGCCTGAGGATACTTGTACCCACAGTTGGTTTATGCAATGAGGGTTCAGGCTTAGTGTATTCAAAGCAGAATCCAAAGAGGATATATCTGCGCTCAGCATTCATTAACTTAATAACCCTACGCAAAATCCACCATCATAGAACACCGACTGATAGAATAATAACTCAGCAGTAGAGTTATTTTCTGTTGTGTTTTCATTTTGGCTTGTCTGAGTTATGTAAGTTTCCAAGAGCTTGTGTATTTCAAGGCTAACCTGTGGTCACACCATTTCTTTTTAGGGAAATGAGATGTAACACAACCCAATCTGTTTGAAGCAAGTGAGATTGCTGCTCCTTTATTTTTTTTATCGTCACCATTGTTTCTGCTCATTGGTGTCTCCCACCCACTCTTTTAGCAGCTGCTTACTGTGACAACTTACCTCCAGCTAAGTGGGAAGATGAGCAGCTGCTTGTAAAACCAAAGCCAATCTTCTGCCTGGATCAGTTGGCGAGGGTTCCTGTGAAAGAAGTGAGGACTGCACTAAATGATATGTGCTGAATTAATTGCACCTACTACCAGCCTCTTTCCAAAACTTACTGGGAAACGTATCCATTTGTGCAACAACAACAAAAAATCACTCACTAATCATCTTTTGAAGGTTAAAGATATTTAGAAAGTCAGATCAGTCTATTCATAGGAACTATAGCATCGCTGATGAGTTTTAAAAAAATCAAAATACATTTGTTTCCTTTCAGACTGCTTTCAATCTGATTTCTGTGAAAGTGTGCATGTGTGGCTGTCTGGAGGTGGGTGTGTGTGTGTTACCCTGGTGTTTTGGGGGATGACTCATGTTGTAATTGACTCTATTCAGCTGCATAAATAATACTGATAGAAGAATAAGATGACATTCGGATATTTGGATTCTTGCCCCTCTCCTGTAGCTAGCTATCATCCCCTCTACCCCACCATCATCATTGCTCTATCTTTAGGCTGTGAAGTATGGTAGGGCGCCTCCAAATCCCTTATCATCTTGCTCATCCTCCCTCATGACATAGCAGATATAGAAAGAATCCCCTTCCTGCTGCTGTTGGCTCTGCCCTGGCCTAATTCTGAGGCTTCTGGATGCCTGAGAGCAGTAGTTCAATTAGGTCAAAATAGGGGTCTGGATGCTGTCTAATTCTGGTGACTGCACAGCTTAATGTGTAATGCAGCATTGCATCTCTTGTGGTGATGGAAAAAAGGAAAGAGTACAGAAAAGAGACAAGAAGCTATTTGACAGGAGTTCATGTCTGCAAAAGGGCTCATGGGCCAGTCAAACAAGTGTACATATGTTCTGTGTGTGCATTGTATATGGTTCTGAGCTGGGTAGGGTCACATCTCTGTAACTTGAGTAGAATGGAGAATCTGCAGTGATGACAAAGAAAATTTGAAGTTCTGAGAGCTCTTTGCCAGAAAATGTTGAAGTAACTATTTGCTGCATCTTGGACGATAAAACTTTCCAAAAGACAGATTAATTATTATTATTATTTATTGGCAGTAATGCCATCCATCTTCCCTCAAAAGGAGAGAGAGAGAGAGAGAGAGAGAGAGATCTGCTGTCTCCCCTTAGAGAGTTGGGAACAAACTGGAGGCATATCTTTTGATAAGGAGCTCCCAGCCTGCACATCTCCAGTCAGGTGGTATTACTGCTTCCCATGTGTCCATTTCTGGAAGCCCCAGAAACTCCGCAGGTAGGCAAAAACTCCTCCTACCAAACCCAGATCAGTTCCTTCTGCTTGTGAGTCCTCACCTTGCCTTGCCTTGCTTTTGCTAGAGGTTGACCTCTAGCAAAACAATGTGGGGTTTTTAACCCAAAGAGGAGTGGGACACTGTCTTTGCTTTAACCAAGGACTGGGAGCTGTGCAGTCCAGAGAGCACCCTGAGTATAAGGAAATACCTGTTCTCACATCTGAATAGGGTTTTCCTTAGGGAAGCCAGTGCACTCTGGACTGTATCTCAACCAGAGAGTGAAGGGCCAGTCTACAGTCCCACTGCCGTAGGGTGTCTCAAGTCCAGTACAGTTTGTAAAGGGTTTTTTCTTTCCTGCTGCTGCGGTGTTGGGAAATGGGACTGAGATCTCAGATATATGAAGATTTGGAGGAAAGTAGGTCTTACTTCCTGGCACCTTGGAAGAAGCAGGATGGTTGTGCAGGCCACCCAGATATCTCCTTTTGAGAGAGCAAGCTAACCAGCCATTCTTGAAGACTTCGGGAGAGGAGAGGTAGTAGAAGGCCATCAGATCATCACTTGTTCCCAAACCTCCTGAAGATGAATCCAAGTAGGTGACGGGAACCTGGAACCTGCCAAAGCAGGTTAAGGAGTGAGTCAGGGTTCTTAGCTTAAGCTTCTCTACCCTTTTCCCCAGGAGGCAAGTGTGGAGGAGAGATGTTCTCTTTCCCCATCTATATGATACAAAGGAGCTGCATCATTAGGCCACTGGGGCAGGGTGCTGCTTCCCCCAGGAGGCTAGAGAAAGGGTTACCAGTTGTTGGAGAAACCTTCTTTTTCTCTATCCTCTTGTGCTTTGGAAGAGAAGGGCCCGGTTTGCAGGCCAGGAAGAGCAGCTGCGGCTGCAGTTGGCAGAAATCAGGGTGGGTGAATTACATGTTCAACCACACAAATTCAGCTGAAAATTATTTAGCTGAATTCAGATGGCCAAATATTGTCGGTGTTTGTGTTGCTCAGCATTTTCCTTTCATTCTGTTCACCTGTGTCCCTCAGCCCGCGCCGCTTCCCACAGCCCCCATTAGCCTGCAGCAGCGAACCGCGGCCAGTGGGAGCCGCGATCGGCCGAACCTGCGGACGCGGCAGGTAGACAAACCGGCCCAGCACACCGGGTGCTTTCCCTGAACAAGTGGGGTCCCAAGTTTGGGAAACACTGCTCTAGGGGATGGAGGATGGGCTGTGGTATACAGAGAGGCTGGGTTTCATCAACCAAAAGATTTGCATCTTCTAAATATTAGAAATCATCTGTCACAAAAGGAATTGAAATTGGCAGTCAGAACAAGTATGAACCCAGCCATGAGCATCCATTTGGAGGCCATGGGAGTAAATCCATATGCAGTGTTAGACAAAGGTATCTCAGTGCAAAACACTCTGGGCCCTGTAACTTTTAAATGTAGAACAATATTCTGGAGCTTCTGATTTTATGACACATGAAATTCTTTCTGCAAAAATCTTCTGTTTCTTTTATCAGCTATCTCATATACAGGGGGACGAACGTGAGCATATCCTTTTAAAATGGTTGTGACAATGAAGTGACACACTGCCATTTTTTAATCCTCATGCCTACATCGGTCTTGAGACTGGTTAAATGTGCCATTCTCTGTTATGTGACCGTTATCTTTGACACTGGAATGAGTTATCACAGAATGTTAATGCCTCTCATGTTCGCCTCATTATACATTCTCATTTTCATGACAAAGACTGTAAGGGGAACAGAAAATGGTGCAAAATTAATACATTCTCCTGACAATCTGGAGACGGTATTGCATGGTCCTATACAGAAGGCACAGCTGGGGACCCTGACAACAGCATGTGCACAGCTGCTTGTTTTACAAAGTTTGAAAGATTTTCCTTGTGGTTTTGATTGAGGTTGTTTTTATTTATTTTATATTTTTTGGTGTGAATGTGGCTAACATGCTTTCAGTATCCAGGAATATCATTTTTAGCCAAATCTGCATACACCTTTGGATTGCATACCCCAATGTTGTGTTGTAACGTATATAGTATGTGTGAGAGAAGAGGTGGGTTGAATAGTACATATAGGTAAACTTGTGTCCTGAGCTAAAATTTAAAGTTTGTATTTAATGCTCTAATACATTATATTATTGTTATTTATAACTATGGGCCAATACATTGATGTGCTTGTCATTTGTTTTACGATCTACATCATCATCTTGATTACGTGTCAAGCAAATTGAATTTTACAGCTTTCTTTGTCTTCCTTAAATCATTACAAAACTCCCCTCCACAAAAAAAATCTCTGAAGGAAGTTCAAGAACAAAAGAAATTGTATATAGTTCACTTGACTATGGAGCTAAAGAAACTGCTTTATGGTGTTACTGCTATTGGTCTCTTACCATTCAAAACCTTAGCATGCATCAGTGAATAAATAATTTAAAAAAAAATATGTAGCAGAATAAGTGAGAGAATTTTCTTTCATAACCTTCTCTGTACCAAAAATCCCAAGTCTAATACATCTCTAAAAAATCCAGATTCATTATACATTGATATGCCTAGGTTTCTATTTCAGAGCATTGTGAGGCTAAGGAGATGGTTTTAGGGGTTGTTTTGGAAGAAAGAAAAAAGAACTGGAAGACTTTAAATGATCAGAGCCAGGCAGCTCTGTTGCAGATCAGTGTTACTAGCTAATGAATAACAGCTGAATGGAGGCATGTAGCCAGACGAGATTGGGATTCCCCCAGAAGAGGCTGCTATAAGCATTTCTAAAGATGACTATACTGATGAATTCACAGATAATGTTATTACTCAAATAAAAACTAATTAGTGTAAAAATAAAATGATGCACTGAAATTTCAGAGATTGCTGTTTTGAGGATGTTGTTCGCTGGAAAAATATAAATGATAAAAACATCAGGAGATTCCAAACATGACATGATTTTGACGAAACAAAAAAAAAAGAATGAGTATTAGAACATAAGCTATTTTTAAACAATCATGCCAATGCAATGACATGGGTCAGGTCTACACTTAGAACTTTTGCCAACATAATGATGTCAGTTAAGGTGCTGATTTTATTTTGTTTTTGAACGTTTGTATATCAGTAAAAGCCCTAGTATAGCTTTTGCAGGTACTGTTATTTGTTTGTGGGGAATCGATATAAACTGTACTGGCAAAAGCAGTATCTACATGTTGTAACAACCAGGCAAGGTACTAACAAAGTTCAACAGGACTTTATTTTTAAAGTGGAAACCTCTTTATCAAGCTGCTGCTGCACCCTCAGTAGCTCTCACTCCGCCTCCTCAACTCCCCCCCCCTTCCTGTTTCCTGTTGTCAAGGTTCCTCCCCCACTCTGAACTCTAGGGTACAGATGTGGGAACTTGCATGAAAACCTCCTAAGCTTACTTTTACCAGCTTAGGTTAAAACTTCCCCAAGGTACAAATTAATTTTACCCTTTGCCCTTGGAATTTCCACTGCCACCACCAAACTTTAACTGGGTTTACTGGGAAACGTAGTTTGGACACGTCTTTCCCCCCCAAATCCTCCCAACCCTTGCACCCCACTTCCTGGGGAAGGTTTGGTAAAAATCCTCACCAATTTGCATAGGTGACCACAGACCGAAACCCTTGGATCTTAGAACAATGAAAAAACATTCAGTTTTCTTACAAGAAGACTTTTAATAGAAGTAAAGGAATCACCTCTGTAAAATCAGGATGGTAGATACCTTACAGGGTAATTAGATTCAAAACATAGAGAATCCCTCTAGGCAAAACCTTAAGTTTACAAAAAGACACACAGACAGAAATAGTCATTCTATTCAGCACAATTCTTTTCTCAGCCATTTAAAGAAATCATAATCTAATGCATACCTAGCTAGATTACTTACTAAAAGTTCTAAGACTCCATTCCTGTTCTGTCCCCGTCAGACAGACTCAGACCCTTTGTTTCTCTCCCTCCTCCCAGCTTTTGAAAGTATCTTGTCTCCTCATTGGTCATTTTGGTCAGGTGCCAGCGAGGTTACCTTTAGCTTCTTAACCCTTTACAGGTGAGAGGATTTTTCCTCTGGCCAGGAGGGATTTTAAAGGGGTTTACCCTTCCCTTTATATTTATGACACCTGTCCTTTCAGACTCCCAACAGCCAGTGCTTCCAGTTCTAATAATTACAAGCAGCATCTAAACACCACATTTCCTCCTCTCTTAAGAAACTCTCCCAATTAAAATAAATGTTGTTCTAACCACAGGAACAAATATGAAACAAGACACTATACTGTTGGCAGAAATATTACACTGAAAACACTGTAGATAACATATTTCAGAGTAACAGCCGTGTTAGTCTGTATTCGCAAAAAGAAAAGGAGTACTTGTGGCACCTTAGAGACTAACCAATTTATTTGAGCATAAGCTTTTGTGAGCTACAGCTCACTTCATTGGATGCATACTGTGGAAAGTACAGAAGATCTTTTTATACACACAAAGCATGAAAAAATGGGTGTTTACCACTACAAAAGGTTTTCTCTCCCCCCACCCCACTCTCCTGCTGGTAATAGCTTATCTAAAGTGATCACTCTCCTTACAATGTGTATGATAATCAAGTTGGGCCATTTCCAGCACAAATCCAGGTTTTCTTCCCCCCCCCCCCCCGCCATAACATAGTCTCTAGTCCAGACAAGTGGTCGTCTGGGTCTGACAGGCCGTCTCTCAAGCCCCGGTTCCAGTGCAATGTCTTCTTGTGTTGCTACTACAGTGAAGTCATCCAATGCAGACTGGGTGTTGGCATAATCTCCTTTTGGTGCACAGGCAGGTGCAAGATAAGAAGCATTCCATACCGGCCCATCAGAAAGTCGATAGGTCCCTTCTTCTGTATGATTTTAAGAGGAGCTGTGAATTTATCGTCCCCTTTTCATAAAATTCCAGGTTTTCATATTCTAACGAAGGAACCACACTCAAACTTTGGTTCCTTAGCACCCCACTGCTTGTCTGTGAAAGTCTTATACTTTGCTTGGTTCTGTTCAACTGTTTTTCTCACATCATTCTCGGTTGGGGCATCAGGTCGTGCCTGTAACAATCCAGCAATGTTCAGTTTAGTATACATCTGTTTCCCATGCAGTAACTCTGCGGGTGATCTTTGCATTGTGGCATGTTGTGTAGCCCGGTATGCTTGCAAGAAATCAGTAGTGAAGGTTATCCACAATTGCCCTTCCAGTTTAGCTGTTCGCAAACTCTCTTTCAAACTTCTGTTAAACTGTTCGATTTCCCCTTTGGCTTGAGGGTAATATAGGGATGACCTTCTGTGTAAAATGTTCCTCTGTGCTAGAAAAGTTTCAAACTCCAGGGAAGTAAATTGATTACCATTATTTGAAACCAGTTCTTTGGGGTTACCTTCCCTGCTAAAAACTGAAGAGAGGAACTTAATTACTGTAGCAGAAGAGATTTGCAGTGTAAACGCTACCTCAGGCCATTTACTGAAATAGTCTATTAAAAAGTGATGGCATAATGGCAGTCACTCGGAGCAGTATCAAAGAGTCCTACAATGTCAATCGCCACTTTTTCCCATGCAGATTCAGGGAGAGGAACAGGCTGTAATGGAGGGGTACATGTCACTGCTGTCTTATCATGCATTTGGCAAGTGACACAGGATTTTATGAGAGCTTCAGTTTGAGAGTCCATCCCTGGCCACCAATACAGATCCCATAGTCGTTGTTTGATTTGGACAATTCCTTGATGAGTATCGTGTGCCAGGTGTATGAGTTTTGACTGTAATTCTTCTGGCACAAGTAGCCGGTGTGTACCTCGTAGCACACAGTCATCAAGCAAAGAAAGTTCATCCCGAACTCTAAAATAAGGCAGCAAAACTGGGTCAAGGTTTTTAGGGTTACTGGGCCATCTCTTTGTCAGAAATTCCCGCAGTTTTTGTTAAATTGGACACGCTGAACAAGCAGCTTGAAATTGTTCTCTTGTAACTGCAGTAAGAGTGCTTGTAATAAGTGCAACCACTACATCCTCATCCTCCGGTGGACCATCTGGTGAAGGCAAAGGCAGGCGAGAAAGGCAATCAGCTACCACATTTTGGTTTCCAGGCTTATATTCCAGTTCATAATTGAAAGAGAGTAGTCTTGCAGACCATCTAGCAATACGATATCCTGCTCTTCCCTGTCCTTTCATGGTGAGCAACGTCATCAAAGGGCTGTGGTCTGTGCGCAACTTGAACGTGCGGCCCCACAGGTAAATTCTCCATTTTTCAGTAGCTCAGACACAAGCAAGTGCTTCTTTTTCGACTGTAGAATATGTTCTCTCAGCATTACTTAGTGTCCTTGAAGCAAATGCAACAGTCCTCTCTGTGTTGTCCTCATGAAGTTGTGTGAGGACAGCCCCAAGTCCATAATCAGAAGCAACAGTAGTTACAATTCTGGGCAATGCAGGACTGAAGAGTGCAATTACTGGACTATGTACAATCAAGTCTTTCACCATTTCGAAACTAGCTTGTGCATCCATTGTCCACACTAAGGTTGAACTTCTCCGTAGTAATTCCTGTAATGGTTGTAATGACAGAAGCATAACTGGGAATGACTTTTGCAAACCAGGAGGCAAGACCCAAGAAGGAACGTAAGGTTTGCAAATCTGTTGGAGGAAGAGCATTTGAAATTGCCAGGATATGATCTGGATCAGGTTTTAGTCCAGCCTGTGAAATTGTATGCCCCAGAAAGGAGAGTTCAGTTTGTCTAAATTTGCATTTGGACCTATTGAGCTGGAGGCCTGCTTTGCTGATGCAGTTTAGTACAGACTGCAGGTTATTGTCATGCTCCTCAGAATATTTCCAAACACAGTAATATCATCCAGATAGCACTGAACTCCATGTTGATTCTTCAGAATCAATTACATCATTTTTGGAAGGCACTTGGGGCAAATGCGAGACCGTATGGAACACGTTTAAAACGAAATGGTCCCTCATGTGTAATAAATGCTGTGAGGTCTCTGCTATCTTCATGCAACATAACCTGGTAGTATGCAGTCTGCAAATCAAGAGTAGAAAACATCTTTGCTCCACAGAGTTCTGCAAAAACTTCTTCTATGTGAAGAAGAGGATGGCTGTCAATCACAATAGCTTTATTTGGCTCCCTTAAGTCCACACAAAGGCAAATGCCTCCACCCTTCTTCTGTGTCACTACTATAGGTGAAATCCATTCCGAGGAGTCAATCTCCTCAATAATGTCCTTTTGAACAAGTTTTCTAAGTTCCCCTGAAACAGCTTCCCTGACTGAAAATGGTAAGCACCGTAACTTTTGTCATACAGGCATCACATTATTCCGCATTTTAACTTTATGCAGAAATGCATAAGCACAGCTGAGTTTCTCCTCAACCTGGTGTTGGGGCCCAGCTGAAACTGGTGTGTGTACCGCAAGACTGCTTTGCTGAGGAAGATCAATTCGTCCATTAACTACCCTGAGATTTAAAGCAGCCAATAAATCTCTCCCAAGGATAGGAGTGCCTTTGTGGACAATGTAGAACTCTGCAGTTATACAGCAATCACCAAAAGTAACTATTGCTGGCAGGCAGCCATGTACTGGAATATATTTTCTCAAATAGCACACCAAGTGAAGTTTGGATTCAGTAAGAGGCACATCTTTAAAGTAATGCAAATAGATGGAATCGGGTAGTATAGATACTGCTGAGCCAGTGTCCAACATTAGCTGAATAGAGTGTGGTTTGCCTAAGGGTATGGCAGAAATGTTTACAGTGCACTTTATTTGTTCTGGAATATGTGCAGTAGTGATTTTGTCGATGCTCAGCACAGTAACATGTGGTATTGTAACTGCATGCACCTGTTGATTGAACTGGCTGCTGTGACATACTTTAGCAAAATGCCCAATCTTTTTGCAATGATTTCACTGAACTACTTTTGCCGGACATCCTGTGTAGCTTGCAAGGTGTTGTGGGGATCCACAGCGAAAGCATGCTTTTACTGTATTTTGAATTTGCTGATTCAGTGGTTTTTCATTAGTTTTCCTCTTGGAATCATTTGTCTGCAGCAATAGTGAACTTTTCTGCAAAGGAGTCACAGCCTGGACTGTGCCTCCTGTATCCATGCTCATTATTTTGGCTTCAGATGTAGCTGACTCCATCTGAGTAGCAATGGTTATTGCTTTTTCTAGTGTAAGTTGTGGTTCTAGAAGTAAGCGTTCTTTGACACGAAGCATGGTTGTTTTCTCAATAAGCTGGTCTCTAATCATCTTATCTGCCATATTCCCAAAGTCACAAGTTACAATCAGACTCCTCAGGGAAGCAGTATACTGCATTATATTCTCCCCTGGTTTCTGCTCACGCTGGCAAAATCTGTAGTGATTAGCTACTACATTCACTTTTGGCACAAAAAAGTTTTTTAATGCAGTGAGTGCAGTCTCATATTTACCATCTGCAAGGGGAAAAGTGTGAAATATACACTGCCCTTCTGATCCAAGGCAGTGGATTAGCAGAGCACGCTTTCTTACTTCAGAAATCTCTGTAGCACTGATTGCAAGCAGATAAGTCTCAAACATATGGATCCAGGCAGTAAAAGCAATTGGAGGCTCAGCTGGGCTTAGCAGAAAGGATGCAGGTGGGTTCAGAGACAGAAGATCCCATCCTCGTCGCCAAAATGTTGTAACAACCAGGCAAGGTACTAACAAACTTCAACAGGACTTTATTTTTAAAGTGGAAACCTCTTTACCAAGCTGCTGCTGCACCCTCGGTAGCTCTCACTCAGCCTCCTCAACTCCCCGTACCCCTCCTTCCTGTTTCCTGTCCTTTCAGACTACCAACAGCCAGTGCTCCCAGTTCTAATAATTACAAGCAGCATCTAAACACCACACTACATGAGGAGGGTTTCCTGGCATAGCTTTCTAGTATAAACTAGGACTTAGTAGAAATGAATAGACCAGAATTCAGGAACTGAATCCAGTTTTGCATAGGGTAAAGTTCTGCACTGCCACATCTGGACCTAGGGTTCATAAACTTCTATGCCTGGTATGGTGCCTAGGAGTGCTGTGTAGGCAGTGCATTCAGAAGCTGGCAAGAAGAGAGTCCTTTCTATCATTCAACAGTGAATAAGGGACTTTTGTTGCTGGGCATCTTGTTCTCCACAGGAGGGAAGATAAGTTTTATGGGTCCTCAGTGGTAAAGAACTAGAGTGAGAGGAAAATGAGTATGAGGTGAAATTAGGGCTGTGTCAGGACGAATTAAAGGAAAAATGGTAAAATGAAAAATTAAAGCATAAGTCTTTTGAGATGGGTGAAACTACTGCAGTCAGGCAAAAGAATAACTAAGAAGAAAATTGCATCAGATATGAAAAATAATGAATACACTATCCCTTTTCCAACAGCATTATTGACCCAGAGCCTAAAAGAATACAAAAAGATTGATACATATGTGTTCCTAAGGTCTGAATAATTAGATTACACTTGGAGTGCCCTAATTAACAAATTTGGGGAGAGGGAGGGTAAAAGATAAAAGAAACTGCAGACACTAGTTTTAAGGTCCCCCAGAGCCAGAGGAAGAAGATATTTAAAATTTTTGCTTTGTGACCTGAAAGGATCAAATGCATTGTTTTGCATAGAACTGAAGGGGAAAGGAATAGATGGCTCAGAGCTTGTAATCAATAAATAGTAGCATGCTGATTCATAATGCCACAGTATGATTCAGATGATGACACCTTCAGAAAATGAAAGCAGAAGAGAAAAATGGCAGAAAACGATAAGCAAGAGTGACACAAGAATGATAGGACTGAGGAGTAGAGTGTTTGATTAGTCCCAGTCTCTGTGCATCTTGGAGAATAAAATTTGAAGATGACTTGGAAAACAAGTTACTGCATTAAAAAAAGACAAGTTTGCAAAATATCTAGAAAAGCAGCAAAAATATGCAGAAATGGTTTTACAAGGTCAAACAATATAAGAGTTTGCTTGTATACTTCCTCTTCCAAAACTTTCTTAGCATGCTTCCCCCTCTTCCCTCCTCCCCCCAGCAGTCCAGAAGCATTGCTTTGGCCTTTCTTGGTGAGTACATTAACACAGAAATGTAGTATATGTGTTCCGTATGGTTTCTTGTATTGTATGTGTGGGTTGTGGTTGTTGCTTGAGTTCCCATGACTATTGAGTGAGGAAGTTAGGTATAATTCCTGGCAGCATGGTAGTTTATCCATTACTTTAAAGAACAGCTCATATTTCAAAATGTTTTTTCTGAGATCGTTACAAAAATAAAAAACAAATGGTGAGGTTATCAGCTCTCATTACCAATTGCCAAGCAAATGTAAAAACACCAAAAATAGCCACAGGAAGCAATAATTTCTATGACAAATTATAGAGCTATTTACTTAGTGTGGTAAGTAATATAGTTTTGATCAAAGATAAACACTTTAAAAAGTTACATTTGTTTTGTTGTGGAGGAAAAAGGAAATTGCTATTCCCTTCAGGCTGATGTACCTTGTAAAGCAATCTGTCTTCAAACACAGAATGAAAGAGAGCCAAAAAAAAATCTCTGAATTACATGACGAGGCCCTTGAGATGCTGCTAGTTGCTAGCTGAGGACCACAGATGTCTCGTATTGTGGGTCATACTGTGCATTTTCTTTGGTTTTTAAAATATATTTGTAAAGTAGCATAGATTTATACATGTTGGGGTTTTTTTGGAGTGCTCTTTCCTCATTATAGGCCCAATTCAATCAAGCACTTAAGCACATGTGTCAGCCCTACTTCATTTGAATAGGACAGTAGTTCTCAACCAGGGGTACATGTACCCCTGGGGGGTACGCAGAGGTCTTCCACGGGGGTACATCAACTCATCTAGATATTTACCTAGTTTTACAGCAGGCTACACAAAAAGCACTAGCAAAATCAGTACAAACTAAAATTTCATACAATGACATGTTTGTATAGTTCTATACACTATACACTGAAATTGTAAGTACAATTTTTAATATTCCAATTGATTTATTTTGTAATTATGTTAAAAATGAGAAAGTAACAATTTTTCTGTCAAAGTGTGCTGTGACAGTTTTATATATTTATATCTGATTTTGTAAGCAAGTAGTTTTAAAGTGAGATGAAACTTGGGGGTACGCAAGACAAATCAGACTCCGGAAAGGGATACAGTAGTCTGGAAAGGTTGAGAGCCACTGGAATAGGACACGAGGAAGCCCTGGCCCTACTGAAATCAGTTGGGAACTGACTTATTGACTCTTAGATGCAATTCAAGAGTTCATAGAATCATAGAATATCAGGGTTGGAAGGGACCTAAGGAGGTCATCTAGTCCAACCCCCTGCTCAAAGCAGGACCAATCCCCAATTTTTGCCCCAGATCCCTAAATGGCTCCCTCAAGGATTGAACTCACAACCCTGGATTTAGCGGGCCAATGCTCAAACCACTGAGCGATCCCTCCCCTCAAGTGCAATTGTTGGCATGATTACTCCCTCTAAGAGTTTCTAGGTGAGATTCTGTGAAATGCCTCTTTGAAGCACAGCACAGAACTTGCAGCTTAGGGCAAAGGAAAGATAAGGTGGCTTTAAGCCATCTTTATTCCCTCCTTATCCTGGGCTGTTTTGCAGGCTGGAAAGGCCACTGGTGTAATTAGACAGCCTTGGAGGCCTGTCTCAGTTATGGCATCCTCCTGAAGATGCCATAGGGGCTGCAGCACTGCCTGAAATCTCTGCAGCATTCTGTGGTGGAGCTTCCTTTTCCCAACATGCCTCTCCATCCCCAAACCTGGCCACCAGCACACACACCCCAATGCCAGATCTTGCAAGGTGATCTTTACAGCTGTGTTCTACAGAGCCTATGCTGGGGGAATACTTCCCTGGCTGGGGAGGGCTTTTAGAGCAACTTTACATTGCTCTGACTCCTTTTTTCATGATGTAAAGGGGCTGTAGCAGGAATGAATATCTCATCCTCTGTTTTAAATTTGCTACTTAAAGAGCTTCTGTCTCCCAAACATCTCAGGAAATGATAGAAAATGTCCTTTTTATAAGGTTCACCCAACTATGACATAGGAAAATCAGGACTTGCAAAAGCTGTATAGAGTGCATTGTGAAGTGATCCTTACAATGCCAACGCCACACCTCAAATAGCCCATTCTAATGCACTGTACTTAAAAAAAAAAAAAAAAAAAAAAAAAAAAGTCAAGCTGTGGTGCATGCTCAGACTAAAGTTAATAAAAACTCTTTTAAAAGCAAAATTAGTCCTATTGAGGGACTGCTTTCTTCAGTAGTTCTCTTGGAAAGTCGGGTTTGTAGTTTAGACTGAGGTCATAGTCTATGGCAGTAAAGAAGAAAAAATATTCCTTTTTCTTAATTTTGAAAAATGTCATTATGCCTTGGGAAATATTACAATATTTTAGTAATCAGCTGCAATGCTCATTAGTCTGCTTATTATATCTGAAGCACTTGTATTTGTTGAAGTAGCAGCAGCTGAGATAAAAGAAATTTGAAAGTGAAATCATACAAATTTGAGTCAGTGCCTTTTTCAAACTAGAAGCCTGCTATATTATCCTTAATGAGCTGATGCCCCAAACTCTAAACGTGGATTCATATGTCTAACCTCTTTTGAACTTATTAAAAACTACTGTATGATGTGAATTTATTAAGAGACAGCAAGGAGACCGTAAATAGTAAATACTTTTTTTTTCTTAATTTTCACCCAGTTAATTTATCACACCTCAAATTTTAAAAAGAGGAACATGAATCACTCAGTAAGGAAGAAAAAGGAGTAGCAGTCGGATGATTTTGATTTAAAACAAGTCTGTTTGTAATCATACAGATTGCTAATAATTTGAGACTAATGTACGTTGGCAGAGTCCATCTACTTGCAGAAAAATCAGGTGGAGAGTGTATATTTTAAAATCATTATTTTTTTTAAAAAAATGTTAGATTTTATACTGGTTCATCCATAGTTTAAACTGCCAGTTGCAAGATCTGTGAGGCTCCTAATCAACCAGCAGATTTATTTTGAGTAGTTGTTACAATTTATTATTCAAAAATAATAATTATAAAATTCTCAAAACACAGAGGAAACAGTTAATGGGGATTTGTAAATCATGTGAAAAAGTGTGGGAACTTGTCTTCTGGAACCTTAAGAACCTCAGATAAACTTTCTAAGTGATAAGTAATCTGTGATAGTCTGCTTCTTTTTGTGCAGGGAACAACTTGTCCTAGATGAGTGTTCCTTGGACAGCAGGAGTAACTGGGGACTGTGGGATCTGCCCATGCTTTGCCATTATGACCAGATTATATTATCTGTTCTTCTCCTTTTCTAGGGCTTCTTTGTCTTTCTGCTCCATGACACGTTGGTGGTGAAGTGCTGCTTTTCTCCTCTCCCTGCCTCTCAGCTTCCAGGGCCCGCTGCTGCTGCCTTTCTGCCTCCCTCTCCATGGCTGTTATGTCTGCTTGCCACTTTTGGTATTCACACTCTTTTTTTGTCTTTCTGTTCGTTCTCTGACCTGACCTGCTCTAGCTTTATGGTTGCTTCACTGGTGCTCATATTTTACTTTACTATTGTTCTATTTCCCTTACCCGAAATAAACAACAGAAAAGAATAAAGCACTGACCTTTCTTGTGACTGTTCCCAGCCACCACACTTGAGACTCACTTAAAACTGTTACACCAGTACTTAAAGTGTGAATCTCAGTTAAACTAACAAGCTGTGTATAAATCCTGCTTTGTCTACACCACTGTCACATTCCGGGGTGCAATCCAGACCAGTGAGGGGTTGTGTCACCACCTACACTGCAGGCTTGAGTGCCTCATAGTGCTTTGCTGTTGTAGCTCCCAACCTGGTTCACTCACAAACAGCCTACCAGCGTGCAGGTCACACCCTGAGTATCTGTGAATAGTTGCAGCTCTGACCCCAGCAGCCTGTCAGCAACATACAAGTCATACTCCGGCTTCCCCCAGCCTTGGTTATTACTTGCCAGTGACCCCATCACTCTCCCAGTCCTTAACTTTCACCCCCAAAATGTGTGTTCTGCACTGTCCAGCCCCCTCCTGGACAGTTCAGATATTAAAGGCCTGTTGTCCCTGTAAAGGGTCAATATTCAACAGTTTTCTACTTTAGCTGGAGTCACTCAAACAGTTCAGTTTAAACACAGCACTGCATTGGTTTAGATTAAAAAATAAAACAAGTTTATTAACAAAAGAAGATAGGATTTCAAGTGAATTCAAGTATCAGGTAGTAAAGTCAGAAATGGGGACAAGAGAAATAAAGATAAAACAACAAGGAGTTTAAGTGGTGTTTTTACCCACGAAAGCTTATGCCCAAATAAATCTGTTAGTTTTTAAGGTGCCAGTGGACTCCTTGTCATTTTTGTGGATACAGACTAACACGGCAACCCCCTGATACTTGACAAAGATAAAACACTTTCTAGTAGCTAAAACTTAACAAGCTAGACTTGGTTCATGGTAAAATTCTTACCATGTGTTCCCAGCAAACATGGCTGACCAAATTCGCAGGTGAGGATTTCCCATCAAAGTCGAAGGGCTGATTTCTTTATCATATGTGGTGAAAAGGGGGGGTGGGGGTGTTCTGCCCCTTTCTTTTATAATCCAGTGAACCTTTGAAGTGAATTCTTCTGCTGATTACCCTTCAACGCAAAGTTAATTCAAATAGTAGAGAAGGTGACATGGAGTCTCTTCTCACCTGTTTGCTGAATTGCAATATTTTTTTGCCTCCTGTCATATCTTCTCCCTGCTGTCTCAAGGATTCTGTTTACTACTTATATGTAAATTGAGGTAAACACACATTTCTTTGTTCAGGATACTTCTGCCTGGGCAAGGCTGTGTGGTTTTTTGAACATGTGCTAAGAACATCATACAGAGGGATTTCATAAGTTTACATATAATGTTGCTACATACATTTCACCATGATATTATTGACCAGAGGGTTATTAGTTTTCAAATGATACCTCACACGGCATATGACGATTATTACAACAATATGTAGGGTGTGAATACAGGGGTGCTTTCAGACTGTGGTTGTGTAAAATATAAATTTAAGTTTCCCTTTTAACTAAATCTGGGAAGTCATTAATAAAACTTTAAACTATTTTTGTTGGACTAGAAATTAACAAATTCCTAGTGTTGTGTGTATAGAAAGAAATTCGGGACAGGCAAATGTTTGTGTTGTAGAAGTGGAATAGGAGGAAGGCATCACTCTTAATTAGGCAATTCTAAAGTGATATATAATGCTGTAGGAAAAGTACCAGATCAGAAGAAATGAAAACATTTATGTTTTAAAAGTTTCCTTTTGCTGACCTTAACTATGCTAATTTGTCTTTGATGAAGTGTGACAGGGACTGTCAAGTTAAATGGTCAACGTACTCATTATTTAAAGAATAACATTTTTGTAGCAGTAATTCTGGATGTGTTCAAGACATAACCTTGTTCGTGGAAGCCTTATAGTTTTCATGTAAGTTACACTCAAGGACTCTGGAGTCTGTAGCTATTCTGGACCAAAGGCTAGAGAAAATCAGAGAGAATTCTATCACAAGTATTTTGTGACTGTTGCTCTAACACTAGGGTAAAGACAGGTATTTGTCCATAACTCCACATGTACCGAATCAACTGTTAGCTGTGAAACTTTTGAATGCCAAATATTCTATCACCCTGATATTCACTCCTCGTGGATTTATTAATCCTTTCAGCCTACTTATTTATATGGCATAGAGAGAAATTTGAGTGGCAGGCAGTGGGACAAATATGTACACTGCATACAAATCCTTGTTTTATATTTTCACTGTAGTACTAAAATAGTAGCATTTGATCCATCAGTTCAGCACAAAGCAGAGAAGATGGTTTAAAGCCACACTGGGAAAGGTTACATAGGATAATTTTTTAGACAGACATCTTATGTCCAGGACTATCAAGGTGTGACAGTTTTTATATAAAAACGATTTTAAAAAAAACTTTAAAATGTCTTTAAATGTATCTGGTGTAAGGGCCCACTGCTAGTCTGCTTATCTACTAGCTCAACCCCCCGGCAATCTAAACAGCTCAGCTGGGCCCTGTTTGTGCCTCCTGATTTGCCCAACTGCTCGACTGACTGAGGGGATCAGCAGAACTGCTTTGAAGACCATCACCAGCAGCATCAGCTCTCAAAGCATTTGGCTGTGCTAGTGCCTGCTCTTGCCCTTGTTCCTGTCTTGCTCCTGCCCTGTTCCAGTCCTGTCCCAGCCTCACTCCCGCCTTGGACTTTGGTCCTGCTGCTGCCTTTCCTGACTCTAGGTTACCAAGTTCTGACTTTTGGCTCTGATCTGGCTTCTCCTTTGGTTCTGGCATCCAGCCTCTAACTCCGGTTATTTCCCTCGGCATTGGGTACCTGACTCCTGCGGTGACCCACTAGGCCAAATCACCCACATCCTGGTCCCAAACAGTATGTCCTAATGAAACAGAACAAAATCCTCAATCTTCATATACCCCTCCCCAAACTCTTAAAATGAATTCAAAATGAAGTGGAGTCCACCAGATGCGTGAGATTTGTAAGTCTCTGTTTGCATCAGAGCATGCGAAACACCAATCAGTCACCAGATCAACAATATTCATTTGAAATACAAATCATGTTTCTATATTTCACTAATGCAATTTAAGAGCATTGAAAGGAGCAGTCCACCTCTCCCCAAATAAACTTCTGGTGATTTTAGTAGGACAGGATTACCCATTAAATAGCTATTTACTAGAAAAAGGCCCAGCCTAGAAAGTTTGGATCCAGAATTGAACTATCTCAAAGTCTAGCATGTTAAGAACCAGGATTTTGTTTTGACATATATGCAGACAGACACCAGAAGCGAAGTCTGGTTTCAGATCCTGTCTTTCTAAAGATATGGGGTACTCCAGCCCATCTTTATACCAACATTGAGAAAAATGAACAAACCAAAAACCCCAACTAAACAACCACCAAAAAAACACCCTACAGTAATATCTTTTAATAACTTTAGGAGGGGATTTACCATACTGAAACAAAGCACTACTCAGCTAAATCAAGTATCCCACCTCTACTGGTGATCAATATCTGTTGTTTCCAAGGCAAGTCAGATACTATGGTGATGGATGGATCTAAAAATATATATAGACCCTCCCCATCTCTAAATGCACTTAGTTAATTGTACATAAGTAATAAAAAATGACTTGACAATGATATCTGTAACTCAAGGATGATTTATTTTACCCCATTTTAAGATCCACGGTGTTTGCCAGCACATGATGAGTTACCACACTTCAGTATCTAAGATACTGCAGTTAATTCCTATACTAAATAGAGGGCATGACAGCAGTACCTCCAATAACTCAGTGTGGTAACTCTTGGTAAATATTGACTTTTTAATAGCAACCACTGGATAAATTAGAATTGCTATTGTTGGGCAAAAAAATTATCCTTCCCCACTCAACATCCAGCTATGTTATTTGATTGATTAAATGAATCAGTTTCTTGTTTCTTCCACATTGCAATTCTAACTGTGTCTTGGCACTACATCATTGGTCATCATTGCATACTTATTATAATGTTTACATTCAATACTAGCCTAAGTGTTTGCTGGGTAGACAATGAATCCTTGCTTCAATTTGTAAATTTAGGGTTTTTATTAACTTGTTGCCTCTGAAAGAATCCAGAATTACAGATGTTTTTCAGTTATTGCACTCAACATTCTCATTTGCTCTCTTTCTGTCATGGATTTTTCTCTAAAGCATGATGCCTGCCAGCAAGATCACATGAGAGGAGGTTTGGATTTTTTTTTAAACATTACTTTTTTAAAACTCTGCTCCTAAATGAGAGCCTAGGTAAATTGGTTCATGGCTTCCTTTCATTTGAAGGTTTGAACTAAAATGTAAAAACAGGTACATTTACTATTGAAAGGTTAGGGTTTGACTTTTTTTTTTTAATGTCTCCTGTGAAGAAATGTAGCCAGATAGTAATAATAGCCTTTTTTTAAGCCAATAATTGGTGTTGGTAATAAGAGCTGTGCTGACTACCAGCTGTGCAATTGCCCTCAATCCTGCAGTGAGGAAGGGGAAAGGAGTGTGCAAATGATTACCAACTTTGAGTATTCCTTGCAGTCAAAGTTTCATTAAAAAAATTAGTAAAATACCTTTTTGCTTTTAAAAATGTATCCTGGGTTTGAAAGAAGGTCTGTATAAAGAGTATAGAATAGAACTGCTACGAACTGCACAAATCAAGGGGTTTGCCTAGTTGGGCTGCCGGCCTACATTGTAGACTCAGTCTTTAGTAAAAGCTCTTCTTCTCCCAATTAAAGAATAAAGGTTGAGGTACCTGCAGTCCTTTCCAGCATGTTTGGAGTGACTTTTAACCCCTCATTTTACCCTCTTTATATGGCTCTCTGGTATAACACTGTCCTCATATATCAATGGTGCCTCGTAGTGCTGTTGTAAGTCAAACTGGGTTAGCATTTTTGTTACAAACTTTTTTTCCTGGGATTTTGTAAATGAGGCATAAAAATCTATTTCAAGCTAAAACTTTACATACACGCTCACACTTTGGTCATAGATTATCATTCTTCCTTTCTATTTCCAGTGAAAATTGGCTAGACCATTTTCATTTTTCCTGACTATAAAATGCACAATTACCATATTAAAATGCAGTAATTTTTAATAATGAAATTTGCCATTTGTTTTTAAGAAGTAAACTAACACAAGATTTTTGATGAAGATCAATTCTGAGTACAATGGGGGATGAGAATCAGGATTCTTTGATTCCATTCTGGACTCAGGCACTGACTTGCTACATTACCTTAATCAATAATCATCATAATTTTGGCCTACATAATGCCTTTTATCCAGTGATCTCCAAGAGTACCACAAGCATTTAATTCTCTGTAGCTCTGAGAGGCACTGTATATGTTTATTCCCATTTTACAGGTGGGTAAACAAAGAAGCAAAGAAGCTTAAGTGGCCTGTCTACGATCACTGAGCAAGACTGTGGGAGAATAGGGAAAAGTCATTTAACCTTTCCATCCCTCATTTTACCCATATATAAAATATACCTACAGAACTTCATAGGATTGCTGGGAGAATGATATGCTTGAAAAATGCTTTGAGGATCCTTAAATAAAAGGCATTATAGAAGTACAGTTTATTGCTATTTATTACTAAGGGTAATAAGCTAATACTGTAACACATTTTCTTCTGGCTGTGCATAATGCAAGAAGTTATGTTCTATAGGGAACACAGAAGACATTTTATAATTGTCTAGATTAAAGCCTATTTCAACTGGGACTAGTTGCTGAATAGGGGATCCAAATTATGTAGATTTCCTCCAGGGTATGCTCTCCAGAACAAATCCAGCCCCTTTCTTTGTGGCTGTGGAGGGGCTGTTGGCAGCAACACTAATATGGTTCCACCAGGGGAGGCGGGACCTGGATGTGATGCTCCTCTACTCAGTGCTCTGTCCTCCATGATTTCCCTGGCTGGCAGTGAGCCTGGATCATGGGAGAATGCAGCATTATGGAAATATTCCTGTCCTCCCTCCCGCAGAGGAGAGAGAAGACTATAACAGTAGTTTGGCACAAAGCAGCTTTACAGCTACTCCATAAACCCCACTTCCTCCCCACTCCCATCCCTGTACCTCTCCTCAGGCTCATCCTAGCTACTCAAGCTGTATTCTGGGATTAGGTTTTGGCCCTTCATGTAGTATCATCACAAAGGTGATGATTAATGTCTTGCCAAGGGCACTCATTGCTTCACAGAAAGTAGTGGAAACAGGTTCTGGGGGAAAGCTTTCATGATCTGAAGGTGAGACAGCCAACTATTTTAGACAGGTTTCAGAGTAGCAGCCATGTTAGTCTGTATCCGCAAATAGAACAGGAGTACTTGTGGCACCTTAGAAACTAACAAATTTATTAGAGCATAAGCTTTCGTGGACTACAGCCCACTTCATCGGATGCATAGAATGGAACATATAGTAAGATATATATATATATATATACACACATACAGATAAGTTGGAAGTTACCATACAAACTGTGAGAGGCTAATTAGTTAAGATGAGCTATTATCAGCAGGAGAAAAAAACTTTTGTAGTGATAATCAGGATGGCCCATTTAGACAGTTGACAAGAAGGTATGAGGATACTTAACTTAAGGAACTAGATTCAATATGTGTAATGACCCAGACACTCCCAGTCTCTATTCAAACCCAGGTTAATGGTATCTAGTTTACATATTAATTCAAGCTCAGCAGTTTCTCCTTGGAGTCTGTTTTTGAAGCTTTTCTGTTGCAAAATTGCCACCCTTAAATCTTTTACTGAGTGGCCAGAGAGGTTGAAGTGTTCTCCTACCGGTTTTGGAATGTCATGATTCCTGATGTCAAATTTGTGTCCATTTATTCTTTTGTGTAGAGACTGTCCTGATGGCGGATCAGATATTAAACTGATACTGCATGCAATCTTAGCTCAAAGGCCTAGAAACAGTAAAAATGTGAGAGGAAAAATAATGAAAACAGCGAAAATTTGTAGAAGGAGTCTGATAACATTATTTATAACATGTACTTTGGTAATAATTTCACTGATTAAAATCTTTAACCTACAAGAATATTGCATATGTAAGGGGACTGTTGCCCCCTTACTAACATCCAGTGGGGGTGTTTCAGTTGCTAGCTCCCAGTACTAAAAAGGTGGAAGGGTCGATGGGGAATCAGGACCCTGAGATTGACAGCCCCCAGGAACAATGGGGAGAGGCCAATGCTCCAGGTTAGCCTGAATGACAGGGCAGGCAGGCTAATCAGGGAGTCAGGAGGCCAGGGAGTTCCCATCCTCTGTGTGAGCTGGATTTGCCTGGGTCAGACAGAGTGGGGCTGAGCTAAGGAGAAAGCAGGGGCCCAAGCTGAGCTGGGGAGCAGAGCTGGGCCAGATCCAGAGAGAGCAGACCCTGTCCTGGGAGCAGAGCTGCAGCCCCAAAGCCAGAGGCACAGCCCAGAGAGAGCAGACTTGTCCTGGGAGCAGAGCTGCAGCAACCAGAGCCAGAGGGGCCAGAAAAGCAGCCCACGAAGCAGGTCAGTGCTTGGAGCAGAGTCACAGAAGCAGCCTGCAGAGCAGACCAGTCCTGGGAGCAGAGCTGTAGCAATCAGAGGCAGACGGGCCAAAGAAGCAGCCTAGGGAGCTGGAGGCAGAGCAGCAGCAGTGCAGAGACAGAGTGGTGGAGCTGGGGCTGGAGCAGTCCGGAGTTGGGTGCGGTGAGCAGCTGGGGAGAGCGAGGGGGACCCTGGGCAGTGGGCCCAGCACAGGGAGACGCCTCAGCCAAGAGGCTCTGCAGGCCAGGCTTGAATCGTAACCCCGACAGGGCGGGGGCCACACTGGGAAGAAGGGTCCTACCACTTAGAGCCTGAGAGCGTTTGGCCACCACCAGAGCAAGTGTCCAACCCACAGCATCCCTGCAGCACAGCCAGGGCCTGAGAAGAAGGCCGGGGACTTACAAGGAACAGACTGTGAACTGCCCGGACATTCCAGAGACGCTGTTTGTGATGTTCCCTGCTACAGAGCAGGTTGATGTGTTTCCGTTAACCTTTCCCATTTTTCCTTATTCTTTTTAAAATTAATTGTTGATTAAATAACTTTCATTTGCTTTAAATTGTATGTAACGGTCAGTGGGTCAGAGAAGTGCCCAGTGCAGAGAAAGTACCCTGGAGTGGGGTCACCCTAGCCCCTGTACTAGGTTACCACAGCAGGGTTGGGGGTCGAGCCCCCCAGGAATCCTGGGCCCAGCCTTGTTGGGGTTACGAGGACTCTGCCAGACAGAAGAGTGGAAGGGCAGTCCTCAAGGGCAGGGAGGCCACTGGGTAAAGGAAGTGGGAGTAAGGACTCAGATCCTTTCGCTAGCCCACTTCACCGGGATAGTGCAGAAGCCAGGAAAGTTCCCCACAATAGTGGGACTATTCCCCCGCTTAAACATAGGCAGTTCACCTGGGGAAAGAATCATAGAAACTTTATTTTAAAGGGTGTTATATAAACTTTGAAGTTACTGGAAACCAAGTTAATGAGCCACAGTGAAGAAGTGTAGCAAAGGATTTAAAATGAGAGCAAGAAACTACAGGATTACCAAAACATCCAACCTCTAAATCCATGAATAATGTTTCTCTTAAGATTACTAAAAAATAGTGCATTCTCTCAGTTTGTATAGGTTTAATAAAAACTTGCAAATCTTTAATCTTTTTGTCTGGTTTAAAGTTTGTTTACAAAACCTTTGAATGTAGAATGAAACTCAGTACATGCAAACAGAAAGGGAGAGCTTTACATTGTACTGTTTGGAACTGTATAAGGGGAAGAATTAAAAAAAAAAGACGTCTGCATTCTAGACTTTGTGGCTTATAAAATTCTGATATAGAGAACTAACATCACACACTTTTGTATGTTTTGTTTTTGTTTTACTTGTAATATTTGAAAGTACTTCTTGTATAAATTAGCAAATTAGCAGTTTATCTGTGTGGAAAAAAATCCTCAGAGTTACTAGGTTATAAGTGAATTGTTCTGCAGCTGCAAAATCAAGTGCCTTAGCTGAGTTAATGCTTTTCATTTCTTTTGCATGTGTCAGCATTAATGGAGGCGAGCTTCTGTAAAGCCTTGCTTCTGAAGATGGTGCTGAGCAGACTAGATGCAGTTCTGTTGAATGCTTTTTGCATTTTTTTTTTTGAATAACACACAAAAGGAGACTTCAAATCAGGCTGAACTTCAAGCAAAAGTTAATGCTATTCTCTTTTGGGTTCAACCACCCACTTTGCTTAAGGTCACTAGTTGAGGCTAATGCTGCACAGAGGGGCTGCAGCAAACTTGGCATCTCCTTGATTAGGCTCCCTGCTGATCTAATACACATACCAGCTCACTTGCCAAGTCAAATAACACATTTAGTGAATTGGAAATAAGACTTAAGTGAGCCAGCACAATGCGGCTTCCCCTCTCATCTTTTTACCGAATCCTTCTCTTTGTATGCTAGATTGTGAAAACTGCTCTTGTTAGAGGACTTAATCTTCATTTTTTCCTGTAGATTATTTGGAAACAGGTCAATTGAATGTTGGAGCTGCTAACTCCTCCTACCAAAGAAAGAAACTGCTTGTGGTATACTGATTGCATCATTTAAATGAAAGGTTCCTATTATTAAAAAGAAAATACTGTCATATAAGGATCTCTCAAAATGAAAAAAATCTTGATATTAAATGCAGCCCTTTTTTAATAATGTGTTTATTTCTTTGTCTCCTAGTCTCTCTTCTCAAGATTGCCTTATTAACTGCTGGTGAGTAGTAATTGACAGGGTTGATCACGTCAGTAAATCTTCATCTTTTGTAGCTGTACTACTTTAGTTAATTCTTAAATATGGTAGGATACAATAAAGTGACATTCCTATAAGATATTTCTATAGTGACTTTCATAAGAGCAATCTAAAGCACTTCACATAACGTTTGACTTTAAACTATTCTATCTTTTGGTGACAAAATTGGGACAGAATTTAAGCCTCCGTAGCTTGTGTTTTGGTTTGCTTTTATGTTATTTTTAGCAAGGGGGAGGGGGTCATTGTACACAGTATAATCTGAGATTTAGCATAGATTTAGCATAGATTTTCATGCCATAATAATCTGTAACTGTCTCATATCTTTGTGTTAGGTGTTCAGGGTTATGATGTGTATTGACTCTTTTACAATCTAGTTATCTCTTCTGGTCATATAGATTTATGTGCATCTCTTCTCTGACTAATCCTGAAATATAAGAGCTTGAATTTTGAGGTGCTTGAATATATTTTACATAACAATAAAATACTGTAACACAGTACAAAGCTGAAAATAGAGAAAAATGGCAGTTATAATAGCAACTCCAAAGAAGACGGAAGATTTTAAATAGTGCATGAAAAAGTAAAATGTATCTATATGAAATACAAGTTTATGCAACTGCTGGAAAAATTAGTTCATATTTTTTTTTCCCATGGTACTGACCAGAGCATGTGAATTCTAATGAGCTGAGTTACTGTATATTAACATGCAGTTATAGTTTCCCAGGCACTAGCACAACATCATGGTGTGTAGGCAGGGCCAGTTGTGGGGCAGATGCTGTTTCCCCCCCCCCCCCATTCTGATTGGTTGGTGTTTTCTTTTCCTCTGCTGATTAGCCAGAAGCAGGTTGTGTACTGTGGTTTTGTACTCAGTCTTTGAGGGAAACATGGGGGAAGACATGCTGAAAACTTTTCCGCCTCGGCCAGCAAACTGGTAAGGCCAGTCCTGAGTGTAGGGCTGGCGGTGAAAGTCACGAAGCCACTGACTTCCCCAAATATCTATTTGATACTAATGGCAAGATTGTGACTTGCCCGATGTGGTTGTGGATGAAAAATGTGTTTATTTCTCCCCACATTCTGACCTATCCACATCCTTCAAAGACCTTTATAGCTGAGCCTCAGACTTTGCGATGGGTGCAGTTCTTTCGCAGTTTACCATCCCTCACCAGTTACTTCATCCCTGCATCTTTTTCTCACAGAAACTCACTCCCAGAGAGAAATTATGATGTTTGAGCAAGGAACTCCTGGCCATCAGAGCTGCCTTTGAGGAATGGCAGCATCTCCTCAAAGGATCTCATGCTTCTGTCCAAGTCTGAACTAGAATCTGGAGCATCTATAGCCAACACAACGGCTCAGCCAGCTTCAGATTCATTGGGCCTTTTCCTCTCCTGATTTGACTTTATGGTTACATACCATCTGAGCACTAAGAATGGTGAGCCTTGTGTCCCAAGGATGAGTGAAGTAGAGCAGGAAGCTCCCACCACCATCATTAAATACTCCCACTTTGTCTGCAAGACATTCACTTGTCACCTGCAAGACACTCGCTTGCCACCTATTCCTTGCTTCCATTTGTTGCCCAGTCTGCCATACTCTAAGGTACACTGGTGCTTCCCTGGATTCAAGGTTTCACCTAAAACAGTGGTTCTCAAACTGGGGATCGGGACCCCTCAGGGAGTCGTGAGATTATTCCATGGGGGGTTGTGAGCTGTCAGCCTCCACCCCAAACGCTGCTTTGCCTCCAGTATTTATAATGGTGTTTAAATATATTTAAAAGTGTTTTTAATTTATTAGGGGGTCACACTCAGAAGCTTGCTACGTGAAAGGGGTCACCAGTACAAAAGTTTGAGAACCACTGACTTACAACAAGACTTCCTTTATCCTGGGGAATGTTTCTACATTCCCAAGGGCAGCTCCGAGCTTTAGGTGCTAAGGTTGTACCATGACTCACCCATGGCAGGCTATTTCGGCCATTTAAAACCTAGAACCTGATCACTAGGTACTTCTGGTGGCCAACCTTATGAACTAATGTCAAATACTATATTAGGTCATACAACATCTGTGCCCATATGAAGAAATCCTGAGCTAAGCCTGTGGGCCGCCTTCAGCCCTTTCCCATACCTCTGCTTCATTGGTCCACCCTCTTAATGGACTTTGAGTTGCTGTGCTTCCAAGGGCACTCAGTTATCCTCGCCGTAGTGCATCTCCTGACCCAAATGGCCCATTTTATTCCCTGCTGTACTGTTCTGTCTGCCCAAGAAACTGCTTAATCATTCCTGGAGCATATCTGTTGATACCATATCATGCTGACATGCATCATTTCGGATCAAGACCTCAAATTCGTTTCTTCGTTCTGGCAGGAATTTCTCTGCCTTCCTAACCCCAAGCCCCTCATCTCGACAGTCTACCATCCACAGACAGATGGTCAGACTGAAAGAGTTGGTCAGATCCTGGAGCTGTACCTCTGCTGTTTTCTGAATTTCCATTAGGATGATTGGTTTTCACTGCTGTATTTGGCTGAGTTCACATACAACAACTCTACCCATACTTCAACTCAACACACCCTATTCTTTGCAAATTTTGTTGTTCACTCACATTTCTATCCAGAGTTGCACAAAGACTCTGCCATCCCAGCAGTCCTTGACCTGGTCCACCAACTCCAGCAAACATACCAGGAACTCATGGTGCACTTACTTGCTGCAAAAGAAGCAAAAAAGTATTATGCCAGCTGAAAGTGACAAGCTGCCCCTAGTCTTCCAGTAGAGGATAAGGTTTGGCTCTCAACTTGAAACCTGAGAAACAGCCACCCTTCAGCCAAGCTTGACCACCAATACCTGAGTCCTTTTCAAATAATGGAACAAATAAACCCAGTAGCCTTCAAGCTTCAGCTTCTAGAATCCCTCAAGATTCATCCTTTCATCTTTTCCTCCTCAAATCATTTGTCGACAACTGCTTCCTAAACTAGGTAGACCCACCTCCCAGTAATTGTCCACAGCGTGGCCTTATTGATGGGTTGATATATTAATTATTCTCTTAGAGAACAATGGTCCAGAATAGCTCAGATTCCTGAGGACTACAGTATCAGGAATATTATCAGTATCATCGGAATGAGAGACCCTAGAAGCATACAAGACACAATTGAAATTTATCACAAGTCTCTTTATTAACAAATCCACTAAGCAGTTAAACAATCCCATAAACGTTGAAGTAGCATAGCAGATCAAAAGAGAGTGCAAAATGTTTTAGCCCTATGACTAGCCTCACTCACATGTCCTGCTAGGGGACCCTAGAGTGTTTAGTCATTATCTCCGTCACCAGTGGTTGTCATCCTAGCATCTCCTGATGTGTTCTTTCCCAGAACACAGGCCAGGCAACTCCTTTTATCCTGAGTTATGTTTATGCCTACTAAAGCTCATACATATGCATAAGGATTCCAACCCCTTTTTCCTTAGCCATACTTCCACATCCCACTAATTTAGAGTGCCCCATTTCTCACAGGCTACTTTCATTAGTCTCTCTTTTACTCCCTAACATTTACATCCAGTAGTTACCATTTGTAGGTAACTGTGTTACCATATTAATTAAGATTATATATTTCACCTGTATCTTCTAAATATACTTCATATTTTTAATTCTTGGCTACAAGAAGTCCATCAGGCCTTCAACTCCTGATGGGTCCAGGGGACGCTCCAGTATCTGGTAGACTGGAAGGGGAACAGAAGAGAGGTCCTGAGATCCCAAAGAAAATTTTCACACTTCCAAACTTCTGTGGGAATTTCACCAAAGATACCATGACGAGTCAGGGCCAACGGCCCGTAGGAGAGGGAGGCAGGCACTGTCAAGAACTCAGCTGCCTCTGTGCCAACCCAGTGACCTTGGCTGGACCCAATAAATACTTACTAAGTGACTGTGCTCCCTGATTGGTCAGAAGAGCCAACAGATCACCACTGAAGCCCTGTAGCAACAGTAACACAGTGGCTGCTCAATGTGATCCATGCCTGCAACTAAATAATACCTACTTCCTTTCTAGCCTTTGCTCCAACCCTTGCCTGCTCTGCTTCAGCCCTAGTTCCTGCTTCCCTCAGGACTCCTGGCTCTGCCAGTGGCTTTTCTCCTGACCATGCCTCTGGCTCTGTCCTTTGGTTCTTTTCTGGATCATGACTTCTGGCTCCTGGTTCCGACCCTTGGCTTCCCTCCTAACCATGGCTCCAGTTGTGCCCTCTGATTCTTCTTTGACCACTAGGCCAGACTCCTGCTTTGACCACTAAGTCGTACTGCCTACACATGTGTGTGTGACAGCCTAATGGTGCAACTTTAATTTGGCCTCTTTTTGAACCTGCATTATGATACAGTCTTTAATTACGTGATCAAATCCTATTGACATCCACATGACCCCTGCCTCAGTAAGGGCACAGGATGAACTGTGCTCAGGGAATTTTAAAAAAAAGTGCTTTCTCTCAGTTTGTATAGGTTTAATAGAAACTTGCAAATCTTTAATCTTTTTGTCTGGTTTAAAGTTTGTTTACAAAACCTGTGACTGTAGAATGGGATCCAAATGACCCCTGCCTCAGTAAGGGCACAGGATGAACAGTAACTCAGGGAATTTAAAAAATTGTATCATATCTAGTCAAGGAGTCAGGGGCTTGCAGGAAAAGAGAGGATGGTTTTACTGTTAAAGCACTTCACTGCCATTCTCCAGGGTGTCATTCTATCTCCACTATCTACAAAGGAATTCCTATATGATAGTAGGCAAGACACTTTAACCAACATTTTGGTGGCAATTTGTTTCTCACAAATAACACTTAAATTGCAACTGAAGTCAACAGGGAACTGTGATTTAAATGTATAAATAAGGTGCTATGAACTACAAAATACTCTGAAAAAATCAGTCCCTAGGCATCTCATATTGGGCATTCAAACCAGTGGACGCTTTTGGCAACTTTAGATTTAGTATCTCTGTTCCTCAGTTCTCCAGGAGGATAATACCCCTTTGTGTCACACGGATGTTGCAAAGATAAATTCACCAATTGTTTGTGAAACATTCAGATATTACGGTGATGAATGACAAAAACCCTGAGAAAATTAATTTTGGATTCAGTGCAGGGCTTGGATGATGTGCAATAAATAAATCATAGGGCCACATATTGAATGATGAGCATAAAAAGAAATACTAGTTACCGATCTATTCTGTGCTGTGCACTGAATGAGTGTGAGGTTCTTTGGTATCTTTTTTTTTTTAAACCATGAGCATAATGTATATAAACAGGCAGCCCCTTAATTCTGGCATAAACTAATTTCTGAGTGCTTGACTTTGCAATCTTAGCCCTTTAACAAATTTTATGGGTATAATACACTAATATATAGAGATATATCTTCAAAACACTTCCCTGCTTCATACGTGTTCTCTAGCTCTCTTTGGCTTCTGTGAGTGTATATATAATAGAAATTAAATTACTTGACGATTAGGAGCTGTTGGATCTCCATATTCTTCTCGTAAGTGCCACATGTGTCTTCTAAAACCATAGTTTTAAAAATTCACCAGCTCAGGTGGCCACATAAATGTGCCCTCTAGCATTTTTTGCTGACAGTGTTAGATGTTAATATATTTCTGTACTCCTCTCTATTGCTACATTATTCTATTACTATTACTTAATTGCACTGTTATGAAGCCTGATGTTAACATCTAACCCTTAATAAAGACAATAGCAAAGTTTGAGGTATTGCACTTTACAACGTAAAACATAGACAATTCTTCAGCAACTTCTCTTGATTTTTCTCTACTGGTTAGAACTGTATTGTTGCTTAATGCCTTAGCCACAGCTTGATGTCTGCTAACCTTAAGGTAAGGTTTTAATGCAGTGAGGCACTTTTACCTCACTACAGCCTTGTCAGTAGAGGAAAATAAAAGTGGCATGTTAATGTTTCTCTGGTTAGAGAATGTACTTACTCTCCACCAATGTTTTTCCTCATGTTGTTTCCTTGCAACTCTACAGAGCAACTCGTAGACATTAAGTCCATTAATAATAAAACTCCCATCTGTTATTGATATCTTAAAGTACCTGCAGTACCTTTAAATTCAGTAAGCCCCTCATCAAAGTGTAATGGGTGGCTGCTGAGAGCAGCTGACATCCAGACAGCAGATGACATGAGACAGGTGTGAAATAAAGAGACTGGTATTGGGGGATCATGACTTCCTAATACTGCCCAGGTTTGTTCCACCTGCCAAAGTTCCCCTTTGTAGTTTCTATCATACAAAATGTTCTTTCCCACTTCAAACTGTTTAGTGGTTCTGAGCATTGTTAAGCACATCTTCCCTATTTCAGTAGGGGTTGTAATGAAATCTGCTGTGTGTCTATAATATCTTGTGTGTGTTTACACAGGATACCATTAGCATAAAGCACTTTGGAATCCCTAAGGATGAAAGGCACTATATATATTGGACTGCAAATGTAGGATATCATTTATTATTTATTTAGATCACAGTATAATTTCTCCAAATCATATTGGATCTTGTTAAAAATGAATGCTAACCTTAAAGGATACCATCAAAGTGTTTTTGTAATTCTTTTTAAACTAGGCTTTTACTTGTTTTTGTTTGTAATTAGAATTATGCAAAATTTGATCACTTTATTTTGAAAATTTTATGTAAATTTTGAAATTTAATGTCACACAATTTTGGCTGCTATACATTTCAGTTTGTGCCATTTACACTACGTGGTTATTTTTTCCTGGAAACATGAGAAAAATTCTAATTTCCATGTGCTTTTGATGCCAATACGTCAAAATTGCCTTTTTTTTTTCCTTAGGGAAATAATGGGCATTCCTTAGTGGAATTTTTACACCAAAATTGACATTTTTGAATATCATAATACAATTTTTTTTAAATCCAAAATTTAGTACAAAAATTTCACATTCCTGATTAAATGCTTGAAACCGTATTTTTCTTCCTCCATTCCACTATGCACACACATAGTCTTGTTCTGATAGGGTTGCTGCTGGCCCGCTAAATAATCAGTTCTTTTTGTGGAAAAACAAACCTGTTACATACTGTATTTTTTAAAATATTTAAAAATATATTTATACGAACTAAATCTTACCCCTTCACCAAAACCACGTTACAGAGGGGGAAAGAAGGGTGTATTTTATTTGGCTTCACTTCTCTGCAACTGTGAGAAGTCAAGGTAAAATTTTCAAAAGCACCTATGTGACTTAGGGGCCTATGGCCAAATGAAAGATAATGAAACTTAGGAGCCTAAGTGCTTTAGGCACTTTTGAAAATTTTACCCCAGAAAATAACTTTTTAAAATCAAAGCTGAGATTGTCACACAATCAGGTGACTCCAAGAGCTAAGGCTTTAAGGAAAACACCCAGTAGCATGAGATTTTGTGATAATTTTATCAGCTGGAAACACCCACTACAGGGTTACAGCAGGTAGGATTCTGTGTTCCCTGTGCAGACTCCCCATTTCAGAAGGTCTTTGACAAGGTCCAGCAACAAAGGCTATATAGGAAAATAAGCAGTTATGGTAGAAGAGAGAGGGTCCTCTTGTAGATCAGTAACTGGTTAAAAGATCACAGACAAAAGGTAGAATAAATTGTTAGTTTTCACAGTGGAAAGGGAAATAGTGGGATACCCCAAGAATCTGTACTGGGACCAGTGCCGTTCAACATATTCATAAATGATCTGGGGAAAGGGCTAAACAGTAAGGTGACAAAATTTGCAGATAATACAAAACTAACAAAACAGTTAACTCCAAAGCTGACTCTAAAGAGTTACAAGAGTTACAAAAGTGGGTAACTGGGCAACAAAATGGCAGATGAAATTCAGTGTTGATAAATGCAGAGTAAAGCACATTGGAAAATATTATCCCATACAAAATGATGGAGTTTAAATTTGCTGTTACCACTCAAGGAGTCATCATGGATACTTCTCTGAAAACATTTGTTCAGTGTGAAGTGCAGCCAAAAAAGCTAACAGAATGTTAGGAACCATTAGGAAAGGGATAGATAATGATACAGTAAATATCATAATGTCACTATATAAATCCATTGTACTCCCACACTTTGCAAACTGCATGCAGTTCTGGTTCCCATATCTCAGAAAAAAGATATATTAGAATTGGAAAAAGTACAGAGAAGGGCAACAAAAATGATTATGGATATGTAACAGCTTTCATGTGAGGAGAGATTAAAAAGACTGGGACTGTTCAGCTTGAAAAAGAGATGACTAAGGAGGGGATATGATAGAAGTCTATACAATCATGACTGGTGTGGAGAAAATAAGTAAGTGTAATCTACCCCATCCCATAACACGTGAACCAGGAGTCACCAATAAAATTAATAAGCATAAGGTTTAAAACAAACAAAAGGAAGTACTTCTTCACACCACACACAGTCAATCTGTAGAACTCCTTGCCAGGGGATGCTGTAAAGGCCAAAAGTATAACTGGTTTAAAAAAAAAGAATTTGATAAGATCATGAAGGACAGGTCCATCAACAGCTTTTAGCTAAGATGGTCAAGGGTGCAACCCCCCATACTCTGGGTGTCCCTAAACCTCTGACTGCTGAAAGCTGGAACTGGATGACCGGGGGTAATTCATTTGATAAATTGCCCTGTTCTGTTCACTCCCTCTGAATCATCTGGCAAGCACCACTGTTGGAAGACAGGATACTGAGCTAGATGGACCATGGTCTGACCCAGTATGGCCATTCTCATGTTCTTATTTGTTTAGCTCCTACACTGGTTCAACAGTGGCAATGGCTTCTTATATAGTTACAGAGAAGGCAAGACTTGTCCCTAAGAAAAAGAGAAGAGTCAAAGTTTGGGCACATCAGCTTCTCCAGCGTTCTAAATATGTAAATATTTTTAATACCGTTAAAAACTAAGTGACTGTACTAAAGTATTAAGTTTAAATCTGAGCCTCAGTGTAGCCATTCATTTTAAGCTAAGAATATGAAATTTTATTAGGAACGATAGATATGTTTTCAGAACCTGGATATGTGTGATGTCATTAAAGACATTATACATTATACTGTTCATCTATGGCAGCCAAACTTTTTTCCCCTGTCCAAGAGCCTTTTCTTCCATTAAATTAACAACAAAGTGAATACAGAGATATGAAAGATCTTTTTTTTTAAAGATTACTGCTCTAGAGCATGGGAGGCTCTTTAAAATAAAAATATAAAAGTAACCATATACATTCAAGTAACAATAACTGCAGCAGTGATTACCTGGAAAGCTAATTCCATAGTGCACCTCATCTTCCAAAGTCACCACGCTTTCCACATATCAAAGTAGTAGAATAAAGAATCAAAAGAAATTTTAACATTCTAAATATAAGAAGAAAATGGGAGTAGAAAATGAAGAATTATATTTCATGGTATTTACCTGCTGCTTTAATGATTTGTGTATTACTCCTGAATTTGCTTTTTGACTCTGTCTGAAATTCAAATTTCCATATAAACTGCCTGTAAAAAAACCACAATCAAATATTATATTTGATAAGACCAGAGTTTGCAAGTTTTGCTAGACTTTTTCTTTTAAGCTCTTCTAGATCTGGCTGTTGTACTAGTTTCTTTAGTAGTTCATTTTTTAAATACCTTCAATTAACTAAAATATTTACCAGTTGTAAAAAGAAATACGTGACTGAGATAGTGAATTTATAACCTTACACAAAGGAGCAAAAGAAATTCATTACTGGACATATTTTATGTCCTAGCTCTGCATTCTACTTTGTTCATCTTTATTCTGTCTGAGCCTTCCTCCCCACATAGACACTTTTACAGTGCACATACTATCAACAAATATGAACTCGTTTCAATTTACAACACTGTAAAAGTGTTACCACATTTTCTTATTATCTGAGTTGATAGACTAATTAGAAACAGTCAAGGTTATATCTAGGTGTTCCAATAAAAATGGTTCTAATTGCCCTGAGACTGAGGATAATTCAATTACAAATCTTTTCAATTTCATTCATTCCTTTCTTCCTAAGGAAGGATTATGTTGATGGGTTTCAGGTAATGGAACATGGTGGCTTTGGAGGGGCATTAAAACATCCTTCCAGCTTTAACTAATGTGATTAAGTTTTATGAAGTTTGTTTTTCTTCTTAAAATCTTAGAGGTCAAGTACTCATGTGATTCCCTTGAAGCAGTGGTTGAGAGGCTGGTTAAATTGAGGAGGTGGTAGTAATCTCTTGAAATGTGCTCATTAGAGTTCTAAAAAGATTTGAAAAAGGCCTTTTCCCACATCACGCAACCTAAGTTAATAAATGAAAAAGGCATACTACTTTTCAAGTCCTTAATTATTAATTCTTGGTATAGAACTGCTTCTTGGATAACACCCTTTTATTGGATCACACTTCTGTGATCATTACTGGATAGATAGACAGGGTTGACAAATATTTTGAAGTTGAGTTCAAACCTTTGCCCTGTCAGTAATCTAAACCAAACCAGATATTTACTGAGCCAGCAAAAAAGATATTGCCATCCTTCCATGGAGTGGGAGGGGAATTCGTATAGCTCATCATTCCTTCTCCAGTTTGTGGATAGAAACAGAGGTTTGCAAAATATTTTAGTCGCTTGTGTTCATAGTTGTGCATGTCCATACTGTTTATAGAATCAAAATGATAACTCTTATTAGAAATGTAGTAACTCAGCCCATTAAGGTAGCACTCAAATATTGTGCTTATGGGTAATTTGGTGTTCTGATACATCTGAAAAAGTGGCTGGTGGATATTTGGTATCCAAATAAATCATATTGTGTCATGCACCTAGCTGCTTTGGAACATTGTAAAGATTGATGATGTGCTTCAGAGGATGAGTGAAATACAGGGTCTTAATTCTCTTTTAAGACCTGGATTTATCATTGCCAGTACTAGCTCTGGCTGAATAGTGGGAGTGGGGGAAATGCACTGAAAAGATGTTTTGCAAATCCCAAATCACAATTCAGTGCAACTCTTTTTTGGCAAAGGGATCACTCAGTTCAACAAAAACAGATTCTCTCATCACTGTACTGCAGGCTGGGCAGTGTGCTGCTGTATTCAGGGGCATCACAGCCGTGTGTGTCTGTGTGTACACACACGGAAGAAGGGAATTCCCACCCAAAAAATAGGAAATAAGGGAGGGATGGGGCATGGCAAGACAACTTTACTAGAATGGTCAAACTTTTTACTTTCTGCTCCACAAACATTCAGGTGATGGGGTTGTGTTGGCTTGAATGTTTGAGGAAGTGAATTTATTCATGAATGTGTTCTGAAAATGCTTGCCTAGCTAATTTGTATAAGTTTGTCATTGGGTGTTTTGAAGTGGAGAGTGGGAGAGACAAGGAGAATACTTTGAAATCAATGGCTTTCTGCCCCCAAAACTCTTGAACAGCAGCAGCAGTGAAGAGGAAAGGGACAGGCTGGGTTTGGAGGTGAATGCTCAAGCATCAGGGGTGTATCATGGTGAGTGGAAATGGAGTCAGAGAGCTATATTCCCTGGAGGGAATGTTATTGAGGGGTCACCAGCAGAACAGGGAATGCAGGGAGGTAGGCTGGAAGCAACACAGACACAGGGGTGGGAACAGTGCATGAGGCTTAATAAAGTTCCAGCACCTTACACTGCATTCAGCATCATTTGTTGCTAATGAAAGAAGGAGGTTCTTTCCTGGAGAAACTTCAGATATCTTTCAGCTCCAGGAGGAATGGCAAAGTTTCTTCAAATATTAAAGTGGGAATCAACTCCCAACACTACTGCCTTATGGAACAAGCTTTAGCCATGGCATAGCTATGCATATCCCTCTGCAGCCACATTGTTGTCCTCTGACATCACATGAAAAGGCTGCTGATAGCCCTGCCACTGTTAGGATGAAATGGAAAGCCCAGAAAGCCACAGCACCAGTCAGAAAGAAAGGAGAGTTCTGAGGCTACTTTAAATTATTTTTAGGACTGGCCCAGATTCTAGTCATGCCCTTATATAGGGGGCATAAAACAGACATAAAGCCACCTTTGCTCCTCTTCTGAGTTGTGCCAAGCACAGTTTGGGTACAATTCAGGATTGGGGCCAATTAATTGTTTGTGAACTATTTGCAAACAGAAAAAAGTCACATTTGATTAAAATTTTGTGCAATTAATATTTTGATCAGATTGACCTACCACACAGTTCATTCTCTATGACATTTCACATTTCTAGATTCTGTCAAGAAATTTACTTTCTATCAGACTGAGTCCCAAATTAATTTTTGATGTAAACAGGTGCAACCTCATTGAAGTCAATGGAGTTGCATTTGCCTGTATCAGAGATGTACTCATCTCAACAAGAAGTAGAGAAAGATGCATTTGGATATTGGTGGTATCAGGGTTATGCACTGAGTCTCAAGTGAAAGCATCTGTAACATCTAGTGTTACAGATCTTATGCTTAGAAGCCAAAGTTTACTGTCAATGAAAACTGTCAAACATTTATTTCTTGGGATTTGAAATTTCAAAAAAGTGGACCTTCCTGATCTTTATATTTCTGTAAATTTGCCAGAAGCTGGGAATGGGCAACAGGGGATGGATCACTTGGTGATTGCCTGTTTTGTTCATTCCCTCTTGGGCACTTGGTGTTGGCCACTGTCGGAGGATGGGATGCTGGGCTGGATGGATCTTTGGTCCCACTGTTACCTCAAGGGGAATAAGGCAATGCTTCAGAAAGGAATGCTTTAGAAATGGTAAAGAGGAGATAAAAGGAAAGCCCCTTTTCTCAGAAGGTGCAGACTCAACTCCCTCCTGTATCTGTCACCAGTGGATTTAGCTTACAGTAAGGTTGTCCCTCCTTCCTTGTGTAACGTAAATAAAATAAAGAGAAGACAAGCTGATATGGTGCAAACAAAGGTAAATGTATTCAGGGTAAAGGTTCAGAAAACTGGGAGAAATGTGGCGGGGGTGGGGGGGGGAGAGAAGAAACACAAACCTAACCAATACAATGAAACAGTGACTGGGTTTAGGAGATTGAAGCTCAGACCCACAAAACCTCCCTTGGTGTTCAGAAAAATAATAAGTGAAATCCCAATACAGAAACCTCTCCTACTACATTCAGGCGCAGTGGATGCTATGCACCGACACGAGGCCCAGGACCTTCAGCTCTCTGGCTGATTGGGAGCCTTCAAGGAGGACTACTGGGGAGTCCTGACAACTGGTGGACTTTGTTGCAGGCGGGGAGACCCTCTGGGATGATGGATACCAGGAAAGCTGCAGGATTCCCTCACAGGTAAGATGGTTTCGCTGTGGCAGGAGTGATGATGATGACAGGTCTCTCCTTCCTCTGTCTCACTTTGGGATAGACGATGTTCTTCTTGTTAGCTCTGGAACGTTGAGAAGACCCGACCATGCATGTGCTGCCGCTGGAATGGATAGCTCCGCGCAGGCGCTGAGCGAGATCTTATATAATCTTTAAGGCGGGAAAAGTTCTGATGGAATAGAGGGTTAGGGGTTGGTTTTGATGGGAAAAACTGCTTCTGTCCGGTTTGAGCCAGGGGACTCCAGTGTCTAAGTTGTAAACAAATTCGCTTACAAAGATGGAATCTAAGGGTCATATATGATTATACTCCATATTAGATTTCATTAGAGCCAGTGATTTATATAACTGTTATCATATATACATTATTAAAACAACTAATTAAACACATTTAAACAATGCCAACACAACATTTTTCTAACACCACCCAGTATGGCCATTCTTATGTAATTGTTTTCTTCCAGGAGTTGGGTCATATTTTTTTCCTGATTTTGTCAGAATAGTCAAAGTATCCTTAGATCTTGCATCCTGCCCCTTGCAAATATTTATCTTTTAAATCACTGTTAGTACATAGACATTAAAAAGCATAGCCTACGGCTCAGATCATGCTGGCACTATTGTCTGCAAAACTGAATCCAGGCTTGTTGGCATGCCACATTCAAAACTGGTGCTACAAATCCTGCACTATTTTTATATATGTTAAGAAAACTGTAATGTTCAGTGGTGCATGCTTTGCATTGACACTTGGTGTGGAACTGGGCTGTGCAGAGCTGGTGGGCTGGAAGATTGCCCACTGTGCTGCAATTGCCATGTAGTGGACCATTTGGCCACTCTTGAACTTGCTTTAGATCCCATGTTTGTCTGGCTGAGTTAATAGCACATCAGTGATACATTTCCCCACAAGTGATTTTTACTCTATATGGTGGTAAACAGTCACCAATCTGTATTGATCTCAATAAAGGCAAATTTATCTGTCTGTTTCTAAGTTTCTTTAGTCAGTTTTCTCAGCCATCTTCCCTATTGCTCTCTTGAATACCTTGCAATTGCTTATGTGTATGTACACTATTACCTTGTGCTGGATGGAATGTCAGACCTACTGACCTGTGTGATCATGTTCCTCTCTCGTGATTGGCACACAGAGGATATGAGCTGTGAACTGGTAGGGGACAGTTCATATCTGGAGTAGTGTCCTGAATTGTATTTTGGTGATAGTAGTCAAGTCCATGGTTCATATATGCAGTTGCACTTTTGACTGTGATGCCTTTATATACTTAAATGCAGCACATGAATATATGATTGTCTCAAATAGTATTTCTGCAGATTTAGAGACCCAACACAAACTTTCCTTGGAGTCTTTGCCCTTAGCTTATCTGGTTAAAGTACCGAAACCCCAACTGTTAGAAAATCTGTCAAGTGGGAGGAAGGCCTGGTGCTTCATTTCCATTAGGCTATGCCAAGGAACAAAGAATCTGGCCAAAGGCAGCGTGGTCTAATGGATAGGGCACTGAAGTGGGAGTCAGGAGGCCTCTGATCTGCTGTGTGACTTCGGGCAAGTCATTTAATTTCTGTTCTCCTCATTCCTGTTGTCTGTCTTTTCTGTTTAGACTGTAGAGTCTTCAGGGCAGGGACTGTCTCTTACTGTGTGTTCATATAGGTGCCACAATCTTGGTTGGGGCCTCTACCTGCTATCATAATACCAGTACTACTAATATAACTTTGTTAATGGTAATACATGATTTCATAGTGATGATAATTTTGTCTTTATTGCTGCAATCAGAGCCTTAAGAGAGCAATCTGAGTTCTCTTAGTTTCGCATATTGCTGCTGTATTTCTTCTGAATCCTAAAGCACCTTGAAGTAAACTTGGCTGCTTGTTACATGTGCTTGCAGAGCCTTAAGATTCCGCTTCTCAAGGGAAGTCCATTGGGTTTGGTTCTTGCAGATAACTTTCACATACTTAGCTTTAGTATACTTTTTTCACTAGCTCAAGACAGCGTCTAAAAATGTATTCTCCTTGATTTATGATATCACATGCATGTTCTGGTAATGCATCTTTAATTTGGAACTACTCTATCACTTTACTGTTAGATTATACTACATTTTCAAGGGGTATTGTGCTTTGGTCCAAATCTTCAGGTCCAGTCAAGGTTTCCATTCCATGTTGTTGTTTAGTGAACTCTAAATATGATAAAGTTATGAAATTGTGTGTTATTCCCTCTTATATTTAATTTATATGAGGGAGATTTCATCTTGGGTTTTGGTGCCAGGAAGGACAATGAACAAAATGATACCTCTCCTTTTTGTAACCTACTCTCACATTCTATGTTTACTTAGCATTTTCTTCAAAGCTTTCTTCTAGGAATAGTTCTCTAGTTGGATTACTACTCCTGATTATCTGCTTAAATTATGAGGCCATCCAGGACACCAAATGATAAAATATTCAATAAAACTTCTGGACCTCTAGTAAAATGAGTCTACCATATTGCAGTCTACTGGTTTCTCCAATTTTTCCATGTGCTTCTGCATTTTCATCTGAAAATTAGCATAGTTCATTGTAATGGTCAAACCAGGCTTCTACGGTTATCTTTTCCCTGCTTGGGTATAAGGGAGTCATGCTTGTGATCTATTTTGACTTATATAGGGTCTTTGCATGAATTAAGTTCACTTCAAACTAAAGTTATTCTATTTGACTGTATAAATGTGCCCTAATTACATGAACAAAACTGTAGCCAGATCCCTGAATCAGTGCGGATTAAAACATCATTTCACAGCCAAACAGAAACATGTTTCTAATCACTGCACTTGAATTATTGTTATGTAGCTCAGGGCTTGTATTAAAATCGCTGAATAATTGCAATCAGATTATTATAATCAAGTACAGGAACAGTAATTACAGGTTACAGTCATTTTAAGCTGCCCTGGAAGTCCCATATACTGATCATATGCATATTAAAAGTTTATGTTAGTGATAAAATTAATGAACAGGATTGTAAGCTCCTGTCTGTGAGATAGGTGTCACATATCTTACTGTACCAGGAGTTGTGTTTTGCATAGCAAGGACATCCAGCATGTTTACATATTTTTCAATTTTCACACCAGAGATGGGGGAGCAGGAGAAATCCACTTCCCCGCTCAGTGTACAAGTAAACTGCTGCTTTACTGAAGCTTAGCTTAATTTCCATTAAAATACATCATTTTACTTATTGTCAGGACCCTCATTTATTTTATAATTATTTATTATATCCACTAGAAATGCATGAAGTGGTCTGGGAAAGGCAGAGAGGGGAAGAAATCTTGGTCTTTTCCTATTTGAGGGCAATTTGTTTAATGTTTAATTTCTGGGGGGAAAAATTATTTTAGGCAGGGAAGAACAGGAATTAAGAGAACTTTTCCAAACCACTTCATATGGTCTTGTTTTGGAGAGGCCATAAAATAAATAAGTATTTCTGATTTCCTGAAGAGTTGTATTAAAAACAGAAACTCATGCTGTCTTAATAATCTGATTAAAAGACAAAACCCCACTGGTATAGCTATAATAGCCTTGTTCTTTGATTCAAACAATGAATATGGAATATGAGATATGAATTGGATTGTGATGGTCTGGATCTAAAATTAGAAGCAGTAGAGCCTAGGGCTATAATCACAAAGAAATGTCTCGTGCACACGTATGCTAACCACTGAATAATTTTATTATGGTTTTGCTCCTGATTTACAAAGAAAATGGGTACATGATAACAGTGAGATTAAGACTAGCAAATATAAGTACAACTCCAGAAGCTGGAACTGGACAACAGAGGACGAATCACTCAATATATTGCCCTGTTCTGTTCATTCCCACTGAAGCTTCTGGCACCGGCCAATGTCAGAAGACCAGATACTGGGCTAAATGGACCATTGATCTGACCCAGTATGGCTATTCTTTTGCTCTTGTGTTAAGGATATATAGTATGAGCATGAAAAAAAAGCCTTTGCTATATATAAAGGTTCCATACCATACATAGATCACAAAGGAGAATTTACTTCAGCCCTTTATTCGGGCCTATAGCAGGTGATAAATTTTTGACAATTAAATGTGAATGAATAAGAAAATGGCATTTGGGAGGACAAGATAGACCAACAGAATAATCCTGTGCCAGCCTCACAGACTTTCTACAGCCACCATGACTGTCAGCATAAGCCAGATAAAAGGCCAACCAAACAGCCAGATGCTGCTGCTGGAAAATTACATGCTAGAGCTCAGCATCTGGGCTGCACAGCTGCCAAGTTCACCCCATGGGTGCCCACAGTGCTTGGCTCAGATGCTGGATCAGACAGAAGGGGAGTGGGCAACTGGAATATGCTGAACACCTCAGCTAACAACTAGAAAATACAGAGCCAAGTGAGTAATAAAATTGCATGAACTTGCCAATGTGGTTTAGAACGCCATGAAAATACAAGTTTAAGTTTAAAAATAAGAATCCTTAGGATTTGTTAAGCAAGAAATCTCTGTCTAGGTAGTCAGGAGTGAGAACAGAGTTGTAATTAGAAATGGTATGGAATGAAATACCCATTCAAACCACCTACTTCTCCGTGTCACCAAACAATCTGAGAATAGTCAGAAAAAGTTCCTGTATCTGGAACATAGGAAGTCCTATACAGTAACAAGGCAGTGGCCCAACATCTGGTCTCTAACAGAGAACACTGCAAGAATAGTGGACAATTATGGAATAATCTGCCCATCATGGAACATTCTTCCCAACCTCTGTGAGTTAGTGGTTGATTTATTCAGCAAGAGAGTTTATATCTCTTCTGTCTGGTATGTGAAGAATAAGAGGGGAAAAAAGGGTGATCATCAACATCAAAAATGGTTCTTAATCTTGTTGATTTGATTCACAAAATGTTTGTTTGTTTGTTTGTTTTATTAAATAAAAGGTCTGCAGTATTCTACGGTAATTCTCCAGAACACTGCAATTTACAACACTACCACAATTTTTTATCCGAAAGTATAAGACAAATATGAAGAAATCAAAATGAACCCATGGATTTTACTGATACTTTTAACCTCCCATCCTCCACGTTGCTACCTCCCAAAATAAGAATATGGCTCTGGGCAAAATCAATATGGAAAATTTCAGTCCAAAATAATTTTGTTTGAGAAAGTTATGAGCATCTGGGAAAAAAGAAGGGTTGTAAATGGAAGCTACATTTAAACTAGAGCTATATGACAATCACTAATACCCCAGCTCTTGCCCAGGCTGCAAGGATTAGCTATGACCTGAAAGCCTTGTAGCTGGAGACCAGACCTGGTCACCTGTACGTTAGTTTTGCTCAAAATAGGTATCAGACCTATAAGAATGTATTTAGTGCTTAGGCTCTATGAAATGCTTGTAGGTTGCTGCATGCATTCATCTCACTTCTAATGTCTATATCCCATGTCATAAGATAATATTTTAACTTTTTCTCTGTAACTGTAAAAGTACTTGCTCTGAAACTATAACCACTGGCGGTGGAACCCTTTTAATAGTGAGGTTGCTGAAAGCTAGGCCCCTTACCCCGGGTTGGGGGGTGGGTGGGGGGGACCAGTAAGGGGGCAAAGGCTGGAGGCGGGCACAGGGCCAGGAGTGGAGCCCCAGGCACGGGGCCCCTGCATGTGAGGCCAGTAGCAGAGCCCCAGCTGTGAGGCCAGCAACTGGGACTGCACAAGCAGAGCCCTGGGAGTGAGAGGCCAGGTGTGGGACCCTGGGCCTGGGGCCAGCACCCCAAGATCAGAGCCCTGGGCATGGGACCAAGAGTGGGGCCCCAGATATGGGGCCCCAGGCACAGAACCAGCAGCCAGGAAGTTGGGCCAGCAGCCAGGAAGTGGACCGTGGGGCCAGTGGCCAGGACCCAAGCCCCACACCCCTTAGAATCATAGAATCATAGAATATCAGGGTTGGAAGGGACCTCAGGAGGTCATCTAGTCCAATCCCCTTCTCAAAGCAGGACCAGTCCCCGACTAAATCATCCCAGCCAGGGCTTTGTCAAGCCTGACCTTAAAAACTTCTAGGGAAGGAGATTCCACCACCTCCTTAGGTAACGCATTCCAGTGTTTCACCACCCTCATAGTGAAAAAGTTTTTCCTAATATCCAACCTAAATCTCCCCCACTGCAACTTGAGACCATTACTCCTTGTTCTGTCAACTGCTACCACTGAGAACAGTCTAGAGCCATCCTCTTTGGAACCCCCTTTCAGTTAGTTGAAAGCAGCTATCAAATTCCCCCTCATTCTTCTCTTCTGAAGACTAAACATCCCCAGTTCCCTCAGCCTCTCCTCATAAGTCATGTGTTCCAGTCCCCTAATCATTTTTGTTGCCCTCCGCTGGACTCTTTCCAATTTTTCCACATCCTTCTTGTAGTGTGGGGCCCAAAACTGGACACAGTACTCCAGATGAGGCCTCACCAATGTCGAATAGAGGGGAACGATTACGTCCCTCGATCTGCTGGCAGTGCCCCTACTTATACATCCCAAAATGCCATTGGCCTTCTTGGCAACAATGGCACACTGTTGACTCATATCCAACTTCTCGTCCACTGTAACCCCTAGGTCCTTTTCTGCAGAACTGCTGCCGAGCCATTCGGTCCCTAGTCTGTAGCGGTGCATTGGATTTTTCCGTCCTAAGTGCAGGACTCTGCACTTGTCCAGGACTCTGCACTTGTCCTTGTTGAACTTCATCAGATTTCTTTTGGCCCAATCCTCCAATTTGTCTAGGGCCCTCTGTATCCTATCCCTACCCTCCAGCATATCTACCACTCCTCCCAGTTTAGTGTCATCTGCAACCTTGCTGAGGGTGCAATCCACACCATCCTCCAGATCATTTATGAAGATATTGAACAAAACTGGCCCCAGGACCGACCCATGGGGCACTCCACTTGATACCGGCTGCCAACTAGACATGGAGCCATTGATCACTACCCGTTGAGCCCGACAATCTAGCCAGCTTTCTATCCACCTTATAGTCCATTCATCCAGCCCATACTTCTTTAACTTGCTGGCAAGAATACTGTGGGAGACCGTGTCAAAAGCTTTGCTAAAGTCAAGGAACAACACGTCCACTGCTTTCCCTTCATCCACAGAGCCAGTTATCTCGTCATAGAAGGCAAGTAGATTAGTCAGGCATGACTTGCCCTTGGTGAATCCATGCTGACTGTTCCTGATCACTTTCCTCTCCTCTAAGTGCTTCAGAATTGATTCCTTGAGGACCTGCTCCATGATTTTTCCAGGGACTGAGGTGAGGCTGACTGGCCTGTAGTTCCCAGGATCCTCCTTCTTCCCTTTTTTAAAGATGGGCACCACATTAGCCTTTTTCCAGTCATCCGGGACCTCCCCCGATCGCCATGAGTTTTCAAAGATAATGGCCAGTGGCCCTGGAATGACATCCGCCAAGTCGTTTAGCACTCTCAGATGCAACGCATCCGGCCCCATGGACTTGTGCTCGTCCAGCTTTTCTAAATAGTCCCGAACCACTTCTTTCTCCACAGAGGGCTGGTCACCTTCTCCCCATGCTGTGCTGCCCAGTGCAGTAGTCTGGGAGCTGACCTTGTTCGTGAAGACAGAGGCAGAAAAAGCATTGAGTACATTAGCTTTTTCCACATCCTCTGTCACTAGGTTGCCTCCCTCATTCAGTAAGGGGCCCACACTCTCCTTGACTTTCTTCTTGTTGCTAACATACCTGAAGAAACCCTTCTTGTTACTCTTAACATCTCTTGCTAGCCAGGTGTGATTTGGCCTTCCTGATTTCACTCCTGCAAGCCCAAGCAATATTTTTATCCTCATCCCTGGTCATTTGTCCAGTCTTCCACTTCTTGTAAGCTTCTTTTTTGTATTTAAGAGCAGCCCCTTGTTCATGCACCTGTGACTTTAACCCCCACAGTCAGGAGAGAACCATTACCATGTGTGAAATACTAGTTTGCCACCGGAGGTGTTATCTCCTGCCCAAGAGCAGAACGCCCATAGACACCAGACAAACTATTGTGGAACATTGGAGGACAAACAACTTTGTTGATTGCTCCCCCTACATGTGAAGAGGAGACATGCATATGAACTCGTTCCATCATCTTAAATTCTGGGGGAAGGGAATAAAAATCTCTTGACAAGAAGAAACTGCATCTCTTTTTGGCTGTTGAATCACTTAAAGCCAGAGATCCCAAGGGGCTGCCTCCTGGGTCTGCCCTGAGAGACACATTGACTTGACAGATCACTACAACTCTGTAACTCTTATTAGATGGTATCTCATTGGTGTGTGTATGTTTGCTTTCTTTAATCTGTAAATAGCTCATATTCCTTTTTCCTAGTTGATAAACCATTAGATAGTTTATTACAGGATTGCCTACAGGTGTTGTCTTTGGTGTAGGATCTATGTCCAGATAGACTGGAGCGTCTAAGAAGACCATCTGTGACTCCATGGCAAGACTGTTATAGTGATCCAGGAATTCACATTTGTTACCGGTTTGGTAAAATTTAATTATAGAACACACCACCAGTTTGGGGTGTCTGCCCTGTTTTTGACAGTCTGCCCTGAGGGTAAGCAACTCACAGTCATAAGCCACTCCAGACAGTGATAAGTATTGTCCAATTATTGTCTAAATAAACGTATTGAAGTAAATGTATAGTTGAGGAGCAAGTGATTGTTTTTCCATGGACTAGCACAAACATTCAGCTCCAGCTCTATGCTTTCCTATGGAGAAAGCTCTGTGTGTGTGTGTGTGTGTGTGTGTGTGTGTGTGTAAAAATATGTTTTCAAGGGCTTTCATTGAAAACAACTCACTAATTGGTCAAGCAATGCATAGCACTGTATACAGGGAATTAAAAGCTGCAGACCAAGGATTTTGACAAAAATGAACAGAGGCCTAATGCTCTGGTATATAATGAACTACTGGATCTATGAACTTTTTTCATGCCTTGTTTATGCAAAATAGTTCAATGCTCAGTTAGAAGAAGGAGTAGAGTCTGAGATCTCTATCAAGAACTGTTTAGAGTGGTAGCCGTGTTAGTCTGTATCAGCAAAAACGTTATCATGAACTATGTTATGATGGTTCACCTATAATGAAAGGCAGTTGCACTTGAAATACAGAGAAATGTATCAAGAAAAAGCTCCCCCATGCTTTTTACACATTCTTCTGGGTTGATAATTTGACTCTGGTTAGTAGACGCCTGAAAGTTTCTAGCAATAGGAATCAGAGTAACAGCCGTGTTAGTCTGTATTCACAAAAAGAAAAGGAGTACTTGTGGCACCTTAGAGACTAACCAATTTATTTGAGCATAAGCTTTCGTGAGCTACAGCTCACTTGCTGTAGCTCACGAAGCTTATGCTCAAATAAATTGGTTAGTCTCTAAGGTGCCACAAGTACTCCTTTTCTTTTTTAGCAGTAGGAAGGGATTTTTTTTTTCTTGCAAAGTCACCGCATGTTTTCTTTTCAAGGCCTGTGGCTTGCACACTGTTAGTGAAATGCAGGAACATGACATTCTGATAAGTTCTACAGTTTGTTTAAAAGTCCTGTGGATAGATGTTGGACTTATAATGATTATAGTGATGCCCACGAATGGTACTCCATTTAAGTGACTTTGAATGTTTCCCTTATAAATGTGGAATTTCAGGTATTTGTCATCCAGTAAAACAGCACTAAGGCTGAAATATGGAATACAAAATTACAGCACAGAAACTATTTTTAAATTTACAATTAAATTTAAATTTGCATGGCAAATGCAGGGCTGGCATGGGAGAGTTGGGAGGAAGCAGGACAACCCCACACCACAGTGGGCCCCTCAAGGCTAAGTTACATGCTTCAGCCCTGGGTGGCAGGGCTTGTGTTTCAGAGGTGCAGTAATCTGGAAAGATTGGGAACCATTGATCTAGGTTTACTTGATTCTGCCTCAGTGTATGGGGCTGGAAGAGACCTTGAGAGGTCATTTAATTTAGCCCACTGCACCAAATAAACAGGACCAAATAAACCTAGACCATTCCTGATAGGAGTTTAAATGATCTCTCAGGGTTTCTTCCAGCCCTGCCTTTCTATGATTTTGTGATTCTAAAATCTGAAGTTTGCACCCACTTTTTGATGGCAGTATCCCTTCAAGTAAGTCCTGCGCCGAACTATTGTGAACTTCAGGATATTATTTATTACCCAGTTTGAAACAACAATGCTTTAGGGGAAATCGATTATCACTTTTAGAGTTCTAGTTGTGAATTGTTGAAATATGAGAAGATATAAGATCCTTTCCTTACAGCCTTTTTTTGTCCATAACACTCAAGCACTTATTCCATTTTTTCCAAACCCAAATTAGCAACATAGCAGTTAGCTATGTTGTCACTTGTAGCTGCTCTGATAAAAGAAAAGTGCATATAATGCAAGAAGGATCCATAATCCAACTCCATCTACAGTTTTGAAGATTTTACAGGCGCCTTTTCTTTACTGTTATCTTAATTTTCCACTAACATGTCATTCTCACTCTGCCTGTATCTTCTTGATCTTGGGAGTGCTGCTTTGCCTGTCTCAGAGTTGGCTGCTGTGTCAGGCTGAGTATCTCAACTATATTTTCTTTCAGTGGGAGCTGAGGAAGTTCGGCACCATGCAAGATCATGCTAGAACATGTGAACAATGGGACTAGCCTGTCTAAGCAGCCTAGTAGCTGTTTCCATGAAGAAAAAGATTTGTCAGTCTTGAATCAGGATAATTTTTGGTTAGGTTCAAACATAACTGAAACTTATTGTGATCTTTATGGTCATTACAATCTGGACAACAAACATACCATACCTAAGCTGTATATGAATAATAATAAACCCTCACTCAATAGTACATAACATACCTTTTCTTGCAGTAGGGTCTTGCTTCTACTGGTTTTTACCACAATGTAACCCTATTAACTTTGGGGCCACCAAACCTCTATAGCTCTGCCACTTAAATGGATGGTGGGAGAGGAGAGAGTGAGTAAGCCTAGATTTTAGGGGAAGATGTTGAAAAATTCACCAGTGGTCTGATCCAAGTGATTTTAGTTTTGTAATCTTTTTATATGTTCACAATGTATTGAACAACAGCTAAAAATTAACCCATTAATTTAGAAGTTACAGTGGAAAAAGCAACAAGGAATAAACTGCAGAAGAGTGCTCCCAGTGAATCCAAGTACTATTGATAACGCTGTGGGGTTTTTTTTTTCTTTGTTTGTTTGGTTTTTTTGAAATGTTAATTAGTTTTACATTTAACAACTTGTCATTATCTAAAAGGGCATAGGAGTAAACTTTGCAAAGTGAAGACTGAGAATTTTTAACTGATTGGTGCCAGGAATTTGCGCACATTCCATTGCTCTCAGTAGCACCGTGAATAGACAAGAATTAATTAGCTTTGGTGATCAGTAAGATAAAAGAATCTAAGTATTTGAATTAGTTAACACTGACAAGATGTAGAAAGAAATATTATATCAAATAAATTAAGATGTACACACTGGCTTAGTGGCCAAAAGCTAGCTTGATCCTCATAATAGGAATGGGAACGTTTTCCAAAATATGACATTATTTCCCCATAATGACTATTAAAAATGTTTATTTGAATTATTCAATAAAAGTCCACTTGGTGCCACATTGAAAACGTTGACATATACTATATTTAGAAATAATTCTGCATGCCATCTCAATTATTCGGTTTTATTTTTATTACTCGAGTCATTAATATGAAAGCGGCATCTTTTGTTCCTTAAGAGTTTTTAGTTTTGTGGGGTATTTCTCACCTGAAATGTTTTGTTTGTGATTATTTTGAGAGCAAATAGAAGTCATTATATAGCTGTAGCCTATTGAGTTCTGTAGGAGCCCAGATCTGAGCAATGTGAATCGGATTTGGCCCTGTGATTTCAGAAGCCATTGGCTTCTGTTTAACTGGTGGGCAGGGGAGGCGAAAGCTCCATTTTCATTGATAAAAAAGAGAAGTGACAGACCCCAGAGAACAGAAAATATTCAGATGCACATATAAAGTCCACCCCCTTCCAAAGAGTGACCATGGAACATCACAAGCATGATTGACGAACATAACATAGACAACTGGACTATATTATAACTAGCAATGGGGAGGGAAAGAGATAAGCAGTCCCCTTCCCTCGTGTTGCCCATCAAAACCTGAACAGAACTATAGCCCTTGTGTAATGCCGACAGACCCTGGTTGGCAGTGGACAGGATCAAACCTGGGATCTCTGGAGCTTAACACGTGAGCCTCTACTGCATGAGCTAGAGATTGATGAGCCTGCTACAGCTTTGGCTAAAGATGTGCGTCTTGCTCTGCTCTCCTCAGACAATTCAGCCAGGGCGGCTCAGTGCCCGGGAGCCGGACAGGGCATTCAAATCATCAGGAGCCTGGTGGTATTGCTCTTTGCCCAGCCCAACTCCTCCACACCCAGAGAGAGAGAGTCACCACGAGTGATGAACCTGACGGTCTCCGCCCTGAGTTCCACCCTGAAAAGACACACATCTTTAGCAGGCTCATCAATCGCTAGCTGACCTAACTGTCACTAGAGGGGGACAGAGTACCACACCAAACAGGTATGTGTTACACTTGCACTTGGAGAATATCAGGCTTCTTCTGATATGATTTCCCACCCTCCACCAGGCCCGCCAACGGGGGTGGGGCAAATGGGGCAAATTCCCAGGGCCGTGGGCAATTTGAAAGGGCCTGGGGGCTGCTGCTGCCGCAGCAACTGGGAGCCCCAGGCCCTTTTAAATCACCCGGGTGGGCCACAGGGCACCTAGGCACGTGAGACCACTCTGGGCCCCGTGCTTTGGGGGGCCCCGCAGGCCGGTGTGGGTGGCCCAGGAAGTGACAGATTCATCACTTCCACCATGGGCCCTGCACCCCCAGGGACAGCCCTGGCCCTGGGGTCCAGAATTTCTGTTCGCGGGCTTGCCCGCCATGAGCTCCCAAAGCAGTTTGCCAAAAAGGGGGCAGAATGTAGGCAGAGCTATGGCTCCAATCTAACCACTCCTACATGCCAGCCAGCAGAGATGACCAGCCACATGGGGGCAGTACTTTGCACTCCTTAAAAGGGTATAGCAGTTGTGTTCATGTACTGAGGTGGTACACGTCAGCACTGCCCTTTACCATAAACTGTGTGTGACTGCCACAATCTACTCACACCTTGAAATAAAAATAGACTACAAATACTTACAAAGAAAGAAGTATGTGTGTGGGGAGGGAGAAGTAAATATATCCAAGGGAAGGAAGTATAAACAAATTGCAAATCAGTGTATGTACTGTGATATCTACATGTTGCATGCTGGATTTAACAACTTAATATAATGTAGTACAAAAAAGTTTCTAAGATCTTGCTTTGCACAATAACTATATAATTAATAAATTAAAACCAGTGTTATATTTAAGCTTGATTAATAAATGCATTTAGTTACTTTATTGCTGGTCCAGCTTTGCAGTTGTCATTGAGATTCATGAGATACTTTATAATGGACTAAAGAAGAAGGGGAGAGTCTAGGTCATGGCAATGTAGAAATGCGTCTTTGGATGATATATTTCAGTTTAGATCATTGCTATGTAATGTATAAGAATTTATTCTTTCGTTTTTATCAAAAAAGCGGGGGAAGGGAAATTGAATCCCTCCAGGGTTAGGTTTTAGGACATGGTGACTCTTACTTGTAGATCCATATTACAGCCAACCCAAGCTGGCAGTGACCAGAAATGTTAACACGATATAATGGTTCTAGGTTCTATATGAAAAGAGTGACAAAACGCACCACTATAGACAGACTTTGGGCTTGTCTACACAGTGCATTAGCCCACACCAGAGGGATGTAAATTCTAGTGCGGGCTAGCACCTTACACACTATGGCCCATATGGACCCTGCTGGCATGCACTAAAAGTTCCCATATGTGTATTAATGTAGAACTGGAACTACCTAATGTGCACTGAGGGACTTTTAGACCTTGCCAGCAGGATCCTTATGAACAAGCTAGTGCGCACCATAATTTACACCCCTCTGGTTGACTAATGCACTGTGTAGACAAACTTTTAGCTGACACTTTTATAGGTAGCCAGAGAGGCCAATGACTGAGCATGAAACTAAACTAACCTCACCGCTTGAAGTTGTACATCCGCAGCAGGATTGTTGCATGTACAGGGCAATGTGGAGAAAGTGCTGTGTTGCTGCCTATTTTGTATGCGTCTGCCACGTAAATAGTGGACCCACTCTACAACGTTGTCAGCCCAGCTTTCCTGGGCACTAAATTCTCTCTCACATTTTCAGTTAAAAGATAAAGGCAGAAAATGCACTAAATTAGAAATTAGGCGATCCTAGAGATTTTCTGTTTAGGTTTCAGGTTCTGCTGTTGGCCACAAAGTTTAGACAACTTGCCAAAGCTAAACACAGCGTCTTCTGATGCCCATGATATGGGAATGGGGTCTGGTAGTGTGGAGCTGTTCTGGGTCTGTCACTTGAGGTTGCAGAATGTTATTGCATCTTGCAGTATTTTAATTTTGGCACATTGAAGCGCAGTAGATGGCTCTGTGGCTGGCTCAGGTTTCCATGTGAACTCTTCAACCAGTTGTTTTCTGCATTTAGGGAGAATTGTCTTTAAATTCATTATTTATTTAATTGATTAATTTTAAGTTCTCCATGTGGCATTAGCCAGTCTTTAATGAAAAACATTGTATCATGAGTTAATCTACTTAACGGTACTTTGTTTTGTTTTTCCTATGAGATTTTAGCATTTGAGTAAAGCCAAAATGAACTTTGGCTAACTCTGAAGTCATTAGTTATTTGAGGTGGGGAATCCATTTTGGTACGTTCTCCCCTTAACTCCCCCCTTTCCCAGAAAAATACATGGCAAGCACAAAAAAACCCAGTATGATACTAAAACCTGATTACTATAAAGGGAGTAAAACAGCATTTTAGACTAGAAAGAATCACCTTGCCATGTTCTAAAACTCCGTTTATAAGCCTAAAGAAACCTGAGTCTTTGGGGGGGGTGTGTGTGTGTGTGAGAGAGAGAGAGAGAGAGAGAGAGAGAGAGAGATCTTTTTAGGAGGAAAAAAGGAAAATGAACTGTTTTTAGAAGCTGCATTATCTGTGTACAATGTGGATATAATACTACATTGGTCAGCAACCATAATGTAAAAGGTAATGTGTAAGAGATTTTTATATGCTTCTCAGAACTAAGTGTGAGTGGATTTTAAACATTTTGATTAGCACCACAAAGATTTTAATGCTTTATTTAAGGAGTTTGCTATAGGGCAAACACATTTGGTAGACAAGTAAAATGAAAGCATGGGCATCAGTTTCCCTGTTTTCTATTAAGTAATGTTGCGAAGTAAGCAGAAGTTGGATTCAGATATCAGATAATTATCTCCACACTATGTGTCACAGTAAATAATTTTAATTGGTTTAACTTCAGGGACCATTACTAGCCTAATTAGAAACATGAAAAGGCTACAAGTATTAGGGAATATCCTGAAGGAATGAGAACATTAGCAATTCTGTCAAGCCATTTTTAAAATAAGTACACAGTAGCAGTCACATTTCAGTAAAAGGCAGATAACTTGAAAGGTGCTTTTAGAAAAATAGTACTTGTGGGTTTGTAATAAGAACTCTAAGGGTAAGCATAGAGATTCTATAGCAGGCTGGCATGTGTTATTACTGTGTTAAGGACACGCTAATCTTGTTCTGATTGCTTTTTTAAAAAGATATAGAGAAAGTTAACCTAAGTCACACAAGAATAATAGAGTTGTGAGAGGTTGGGGGAGAAAGAATCCACACAGCAAGCAAGTTCACTTGGATAAAAAAAGTGGGAAAAGGTTGGGAATTTGGAAAAGCGTAATTAAAAAACTCTATCAGTCCTTCCAGTGCTTCACTGGAGCTCTGTAAAAATGACTCTTTTTTGGTCTCTTCCTTCTCTTCTTCTCTGCCTCAAACCTTGGCTCTCGTACAGTGAGATCATTCCAAATGAGATCATGAGGCCGTGATCTTGGAGTGAATGTTACCTTTGGTTGCCGTGAAGCTCCACTGCCTCTCGCACCTAGAACAGTTTTTAAATTTCCTAGTGCGTTAATATCTTAGAGGTACGGTCTTTGCCTCATTTGTCATTGTAAGCCAGTGGGCAACAGCAGTGAGCTCAGAGCTCAAATCTCTACTAAATAGTTCAGTTTGAGAAAAATACAGAGAGGCGTAGTTTTCCTTTGCTCTACATTAAGCTGGCCACTGTGACGGTCACAGGAAATTTTAATTCTGCCTCTTCATTTTATTGATAATGCACTTAGTTTTGCATTTACTCTGCACGTGTTAACTTCTTGTTGCTTGGTCGTCCCTCTTCCTAAATGTTTATTTGTATCACTGTAAGAAAACCTGTCCACAAGAGGTGGTTGGGCTTTTTGGAATGATCAAACAGCTCTATGAAACAAGTTGCAATCATACATCTTCAGGAACAAAAAAACAAGACAGGAGAGGTACAAATGGATGGAAGTGCAATGAAGGAATTGCCATACTGAATCAAACTACTGGTTCATTCATCCAGCCCAGTCTCTTAAGGGATCTGTACTAGATGTTTCCGAGGAATGTGCAAGAAATATCATAGCAGAGACTTATGAAATAACCTGCCTATTGGGGAACTAGTCTAGTTAGTGGTTGGCTTGAGCTCCACACAGTGTGTGTTTGTGTGTTCTGCATTATGGCTAAGAGTAATTAGTCTTCAGAAAATATTTTTCTAGACATGTAGTAAACATCCAGAGCTATATAAATATGTAATATCTATATATCTTCTATCTTTCTAGCTCTGGAGTGTGTGTTTGTGTGTTCTGCATTATGGCTAAGAGTAATTAGTCTTCAGAAAATATTTTTCTAGACATGTAGTAAACATCCAGAGCTATATAAATATGTAATATCTATATATCTTCTATCTTTCTAGCTCTGGGTAATCACATACATATCCAGAAAATCCTTTGTGACTCCTACTAACTCTTAACCTTAAAGATATTAAGTGTCAATGAGTTCTACAGGTTAAATATGTGATCTCCTTTTATGAGTTTTATATTAGTTGCCTTCCATTTTCACTGATTGTGCTCTTGTTCTTGCACAACGAGAAAATGTAAAAGAAGGGCTCATTTTAGCTTCGCAGTACCATTCATTGTTTTGTATACCTCTACCACGTCCCCTTTTTTCATTTCCTACTAGATTAAACCGTTCCAATCTTTACAGTCTCTTCATACTGAAGTCTTGTCATGCCCCAACTTTTCTTGACCTATTTCTGAGCCTCCTGTCTTAGGTGACTGTTTTGAGAAAGGGTGACCAGAACTGAACAAAATATTATGTGCGAGGACATGTCATTTTAATATATTATGGTATTATTATATTTCAAGTTTTATTTTCTATCCCATTCCTTATGCAGCCTCACCTTTTCTTCTTTTTTATTTTACTGCCAATACACATTGAGCAAAGGTTTGCATGGATTTGTCCATAATACCATAATGGGCATTTTCCTGAGTAGTTATAGTTAATTTACATCTTTGGCAAAATATCATAAAGCACTTTATAAGGTATGTACAACATCATGGAAGTGGAGACACCTCTGGGAAGGAGAGCAGCATGTTGTACAATGTTAGGAGCAGGGGAAAATTTTCACCATGCATATTGGTCAAACTCCTATTATGAAAGTGTCAGTGGATCATTAATCAGATGGAAACACAAACATATGTATTTCAAGTAGATGTATGTGACAAACTGTGTAAGTTCACGTGACAAAAATGATTTGGGGATGTTATAGCTCGATGGTAATTTTGAAGAGTTTGGGATGTGTATATAATTCAAATAGGCTTTAAATGTACAATTTAACTTTAAATTTATAAAATTGTGCTTTGAAGTTCAATACATTAGATAGCTTACCCCTTTTGCTATGTTTCCTGTTATCTAGGAAGTCACGAGTGACCATAAAATTGTTTCAGTTAATAATTTCGTCTTCAGAGCTTCATAAACATCCAGGGGAAAAAAATCCATACTGAAACTTGGTTCATGTACTGAATGCATATGGAGAGCTCTAATTGTGTGAGAGTAATTACTATATCATGATCACATAAGAAAAAGATTTTCAGAAAAAGTCTCCCTATAACACCCTGAGCTTCCAGCTGTATCCTCTATTATGTTTAAAAAGTCTTTTTTCTCGCTCGACATGGAGAGATCCAGGGCAGTAGAAGATTGGATCTGGAACGGGGCAGGTGTACAGTCTAGGCATGGATGGCCTTGTGTCCCTAATGGATCTTGGGTATGTCATATATATTTGAGGGCTGAATTGGGACATGCCCCTGTCCCCAGTGAATGATTTTCAGAACTTGACAGAATTTTCTTTCCCTCGGGTGTCCATCCCATGGCTTGCTTCTAGGGGGTGACAATCTTCATGCTGAGTTTTATTTGTCTCAATATATTCTTGGATGAGGAGGGTTCATCTATGGAATGAGTTTCTGGAGGCGGTCAGCCTAATCTAAAGATGGACCATCTTCAAGGCTCACTGCAAGGCCTATCTTTTCATTAATGACTGGAAAGAAGTGATGGGGGGAGGGAAGAATAAAAATAGGAAAAGAATATCCCAAGTTGTATATTCCAAGAAGAGCTTCATTCTAACCAGAAAAGAGAATAAAACTCCTTGGAGTCCACTGTGGACCCTATATCTAAAGTAGGTTGGAAGATATTATGGCGATGAGGGCTATAGATAAAACATTAGCTAGAATGTGATATGTGCCTTGCTCCACTTAAGAAGCCTGGAGCCTAGATTTGTGCCCTTTTTGGATACTCAGGCCCCCTTAAGTTTTGTCATACAGCTCAGGGATGCTGCTGCCTAAATTAAGCTGCACCAAAGAGAAATCTTATTTAACAAAGGAGAGAATATTGTGTCACCCTGACAAATTTTGGAAATTTTAATACTGCAATTCAACATTTAAACCTATTTCTGGTTTAAAAAAAAACTTTGCAGAATAAAGTTGTCATCGTCATTTTGTTTTCTGCTTTCTTCCCTGTCCAAACTACATTAATGTGGGATTCATTGTTTCATTTCTGTGTCTGCTATTTTCATCTGAACGTGATTCTACATTTTCATGCAAGGCTTTACCATATACTGTAGCAATGCGAACTGGGGCTTATATCTGTGACTATCTCCAAGTTTCTTTATCTGTCCTAGGCAGCAGGTTTCTTATCTGACAGCCTCATAATTATAGAAGTAGCTGCATATTAATGATTCAGTGCTTACATAAACAACTGGCCTTGGAGAAATCTAATGAACTAACTTTGCAGGATTTGATCTTGCCTAATTAAATGTAAATAATGTTTAATGTTGTGTATGACTGGATTTCTCTAGAAACTTATGACACTTTTTATGTATATAAAACAATATTATGAATGCAGAGTTTTTAATTGTTATCCATCCCCTGCTCAGGTAGTAAAATGCCAGATAGTTTATGAATGTTTTGTACCAATGTGTGCATTGAATCTTTATATTTACTGGGAGTGACATTCTCAAGTGTTTCCTTTTGAAGTTGGCAATTTGTGAACGTAATCTGCATATTTGATTCTGAATAGTATTTTTGTAAAGAAATGACCCTCCCTTGGCATTTAGCTTTTTCTTGCCCTCTACAGAATTGTCATTTATCAATGTGAAATGTATTTGATGAAATAAAACCTATTGGGCCAGATCCTCAGATGAGGTGAATCAGCTTAGCTCTGTTGACTTCAATAGACATATATTACGTAGGCAGTGTGAGGTCCATAATGGACTCCATGAAAATGTACCATCATTTTTTTTTTTTTTGCCTTCAATGGTGCTATGCCATTTTATACCAGCTGATGATCTGGCTCAGGGACTGTCTCACAAACGTATGGTTCTATTCTGCCTTTTTAAGAGCAACTTACATACGTATATCTCTTCTCTCCTGTGGATCTTCTCTGCACACTGCTTTGCCCTACCCAATCAATATATTAAAAATATGCATCTACACAGGGTTTAGCCAATGATGGATTTAAACAAAGACTTCAAATATATGCATGAAATTCAATTTATGAATCATTTTAAAGAAACAGCGGAGTACTTGTTTTCAGGGGTCTAGTCTTCATGTGCATGAACATACAAATGCACGGAGAGAATAAACTCTTTATTCACAACTGTGAAATTTAGAGAGTTCATTCTAAAGCTGCAGACTCAGCCAGTGAGTGGGCACTTGCAAGAAACTTCTAGAATTCATGACTAATGGATAGGGAAACAGTGTCCCTTGTGTGTGCTTGTGTATATATACATGCCTATGGAAAAGTCCTATAGAATTTACTAAAATATGATAACCTTATATTTTTAACCATCATATAGAATTTAATAGAGTGCTATATAACTCTGTAGAAGGATTTTTTTTTAAAAAACTACAAATGGTATAATCCTAATTTTAAATTTTGAAGGTTTTAAAACAACATACATGTAACTTTATGTATGTGTGTGTAGCTATTTATACTATGTGGGTGATAGTCTGTGTTTCACTTCTAAAATGAGCCCAGGAGGAGAGGGACTAAATGTAGCTGAGGCCTGGCTTGAGTAGTTAACACACGGAGGGAGGCCTCATTTTCTTGGAGGAAAGAATTGAAAGGTAAACAGATCATTAGGCTTAAAACAGCACATTTGTGCTAAATAAGGTAAGTAAATAGATCAGTCGGCTAAAAAGACGGAATGTCTGAGCCAGCTAAGATAAGAGGGAAAGCATCCAGGGAAGCATTTATTAACAATGGACAAGATAACTTAGGAATATAGAGATGAAGTAAAGAGTAGGTGAAGCATGGACAATGCATGCATAGCACATGCTACAGAGGGATTGGTTCCTGCAAAGTAACCAAGCCAATCCCCAAATGTGTATTGCAACATATACTAAATGCAATGCAATGTGTAAATGTATCTAAAGGAAGAGATTTGCTGTGTAACTTTGGAAGTGTAGTATGCCCTATGCCGACCTGTCTGCTTGAATCTGATCAACTCAGCATAGCTTTGTTATATGCCAAATAAAGGAACCTGAGTGGCAAAATCTGGAGCCAAACTGAGTGTTTTGGATCCTCGAGAACTGGATGACTTGTTCTTCCATAAATGAACAAGGTGTTCTGGATAAACTGAATGGAAAAGATTTTGGAGGGAATCCCAACACTAACGTGGCTTTAATCCACTTTTGTCCCCTCCTCATCCTCGCCTGGTATGTGGCCCCCGGCATAATTCAGAAAGTCCTAGGGCCCAGCTAAATCATGACAGGTACCCTGGGATGCCTGAGGGATGCAGCGCTGCCCAGAATCTCCAGGTGCTGCATGCTATGGTCTAACTTCAATATGCCTATATTAGTGTCCCCAAAGCCTTGATTCTGATCTCACTTTCACCTGTTTAAATCCAGAGTAAATTCATTTAAATCATTGGATTCACAATGTTTTTCCAATCGTGGTGTATGTGAGATCAAAATCAAGTTCAACGTGTACCTTCCTTTGGTTGCTATGATATCAGTAGCAGCATTATCATAACATATCAAAGCAACATTAATGACTGTTTCTATTCCAGATAGTTCTGGAACCACAAGGAGAGAGGCAATTCTTGCTTTAGTCTTAAGCAGCACACAGCATCTGGTCCAAAAGGTGAATATAGTGGAACTTCTTAGTAAGAGTGACCATATTGGAATTAAATTTAACATCCTTGGGGGGCGGGGGAGGGGGGATACCAAACAATCCCACCACAGTATTTAAGTTCAAAAAGAGGACCAATACAAAAAGAGGAAGCTAGTTAAATGGAAAATAAAAGGAGCAGTCACAAGAGTGAAATGCCTGCAAGCTACATGGAAACTTTTAAAAAACACAGTAATAGAGGCTCAAACTAAATGTTCACCCCAAATTAAAAAAAAAAGAAAAAGTAAAAAAAATCTGTTACCATGGCTAAACAGAGTAAAAGAGGTGGTGAGAGACAAAAACACATCCTTTAAAAATTGGAAGTCAGATCCTACTGAGGCAAATAGAAAGGAGTGTAATCTCTGGCAAGTCAAGTGGAGAAGTATAATTAGGCAGGCCAAAAAGGGAATCTAAAGAGCAACTACCAAAAGACACAAAAACTAACAGCATTTTTTAAAAGTAATCTGAAGCATGAAGCCTGCCATGTGGAGCCAGTGGACAATCAAGGTGCTGAATGAGCACTCAAGAAAGATAAGGCCACTGTAGAGAAGCTAAATGAATTCTTTGCATCAGTCTTCACTGCAGAGCATGTGAGGGAGATTCTCAAACCTGAGTCATTCTTTTTAGGTGACATACCTGAGGAACTGTCCCAGACTGAGGTGTCAAAAGAGGAGGTTTGGGAACAAATTATTCATCTAAGAAGACATTAGGACCAGATGTTATTCACCCAAGCTTTCTGATGAACTTGAATATGAAATTTCAGAACTATTAGCGTGGCGTGTAACCTATCACTCAAATCAGCTTCTGTAACAGATAACTGCAGGACAGCTAATATAATGCCATTTTTTTTAAAGCTCCCGAGGTGATCCTGGCAATTGAAGGCCGATAAGCCTGATTTCAGTACCAGGCAAATTGGTTGAAACTATGAAAGAACAGAATTATCAGACATATAGAGGAACACAACATGTTGGCGTGGGTCAACATAGCTTTTATAAAGGGAAATCATGCATCACCAATCTATTAGAATTCTTTGAGGGAGTCAACACACATATGGGCAAGGGTGATCCAAGGAATATAGTGTGTTTGGACTTGCAGAAAGCCTTTGACAAGGTCCCTCACCAAAGGCTTTTAAGCAAAGTAAGCTGTCATAGAATAAGAGGGAAGGTCCTCTAATGGGTCAGTAACTGGTTAAAGGACAGGAAACAAAGTAATTTTCATAAATGGTCAGTTTTCACATGAAGAGAAGTAAATAGTGGAATACCCCAAGGATCTGTTCTGGGACTAGGACTATTCAACATATTCATAAATGATCTGCAAAAGGGATAAACAGTGAAGTGCAAAGTTTGCCGATGATACAGAATTACTCACGATAGTTAAGACCAAAGCAGCAAAGAGTTGCAGAGGGATCTCACGGAACTGGGTGGCTGGGCAAGAAAATGGCAGATGAAATTTAATATTGATAAATGCAAAATAATGCACATTGGAAAACATAACCCCAACTATACATACAAAGTGATGGTGTCTAAATTAGCTGTTACTGTTCAAGAAAGATTTGGAGCCACTGTGAATAGTTCTATGAAAATGTCTGCTCAATGTTCAGCAGCTGCCAAAAAAGCTAACAGAATATAAGGAACCATTAGGAAAGAGATAGAAAATGATACAGAAGATACCATAATTCCACTGTATAGACCCATGATACACCCACACTTTAAATATTGCATACAGTTCTGGTTCAGTTTCTCAAAAAGATATATTAGAATTGGACAAAGTACAAAGATGGGCAACAAAATAGGGGTATGGAACAGCTTCCGTCTGAAGAGAGATTAAAAAGATTGGGTCTTTTCAGCTTGGAAAAGAGATGACTAACGGGGAATAGAGGTCTATAAAATCATAAATGATATGGAAAAAGTGAATAAGGAAGTATAACTTACCCCTTCATGTAATACAAGAACCCAGGGTCACACAATGAAATTAGTAGGCAGAAGGTTTAAAACAAACACAAGAAAGTACTTCACACAATGCATAGTTAACCTATGGAACTTGTTGCCAGGAGACGCTGTGAAGGCCAAAAGTATAACTGGCTTCAAAAAAGAATTAGACAAGTTCACGAAGGATAGGTCCAACAATGGCTATTAGCCAAGATGATCAGGGATGCAGCCCAATGCTTTGGGTATCCCTAAGTCTCTCACTGCCAGAATCTGGGGCTGGACAACAGGAGTGGATCACTCGATAACTGCCCTGTTCTGTTCATTCCCTCTGAATCATCTAGCATTATCCCCTGTCGGAAGACAGCATGCTGGGCTAGATGGACCATTGGCCTGACCAATATGACCATTCTTATATTCTTAATCCTTTTCTTAGGTACAACTGCTGTAGGAGGATATGCTATTGCTGTCATTTTCGTATCTTCTCTTATTACTACTCTCATCGTAGTAGCATATGACAATTCCTGCCTCCATTCTTCCCTCTTTCCTCTCTTAGAGGCAAAAACAGGTCACATTGGAGTCAGTGGAAACCCACCTGCTAATTTGAATCACACTAAGATTTTGTTCTTAGAGGAAACTTTGCAACTTTTATTGAGCATTTTTAGCACCCATCATCCTTTTTCCCCTATCCTTCCCTTATTTCATTATTGTATGGGATTTTTGATTCAGCTATACTTTTTCTGTCCTCAGATTTAGGATCCCATTTTCACTCTTTCAGTCATTTTGCCATTTATTCCACAGTATCAGATTTTTTAAATTGTTATTTATGTATCTATACCAATAGGCTTTTAAAACCGGACAAAAAGCCAGGAGCTATTTTGACCTTATTATTATTTAGTTTTATTTAGTCTTGTATTTTCGTCCTCATTCCCACTTGACTGCACTCCGTTTCCATTAACTTTCCATTCTAAGTGTGCGTGCTGATAAGTACATGAGTAAGATTGAGCTACAGATCCAATGATGTGGAAAGCTGAATTAGATCTTCAGTAACATCCCCCTAACATGCGCACACATATACAGAGTGAAATATGTTTACTTTACCTGTGGGAACAGAACAGGCAAAACTACACAGGAGAATTGCATTTTCTGCCTTTTTGCAAATGAAGCAAAAAGTCAGATTTGCAAATTTGTGACTCTGTGCCAAATCCTGTTTGGTCATTCATTTCAACGGGAGCAGGTTCAAAGCCTCTGTCTGCATCCACTCTGTGTGTGGGCAGGGGGAGAGGGGGGATACCAAAAGAGCTGATTTTGTTAGGATTTCTAATATTTCTACTGTCTAAGAGAGACAAATATTACAGCATTGGCCATATCAAAGCCTCTTTAGGTGATCTAAGCCATCTAGGGAGATTCTGAAGCCACAAGAATGTGCTTTTATCTTAAATTCTATAAAGAAACTCACAGCACAATGAGTAAAACATCAAGAATTTGTAAATGCCTTTATTTTTATGGAATTCCCTAAATACTGTACAAGGGACTTCCAATATGAAACAGGTGTTTCATGTGTATCCACATCCAGACATAAGTAGAAATGCTGCTCAGACACTTGCAGTCATTTGAAATCATCTTAGAGCTTCTTCAGAGCCCTTAAATATTAATGAAAGTCAACAGCTTGCAGTGCACCTCACTTTGTCCTATAGGGACTATCATTGGTCAGCTTCTCACTGTTTGTTTCCCAGTTAATCAGATTACTCTATCACTGGTACGTGTGTACACCATGCCATTAGTGATCAGGGCCTTTGAAGAAGAGGTAGTTCTGCTTAAAATGGAGCATTAATCCTAGGCTTCCAGATGGGGGTCTTTCTCAACCCCAGCCTCCAGTAAGAGATGAGGGCAGAAGTTCAGATTAAGATCAAGGGTTGAAAACAGCCTTAATACGTACTGCTGTTTCCATTTAAATTGGCCCTATGAGTCAGAAAATAAGCATCCAGAAAAGTAGGTCAGTGAATTTCTTTGGGTGGGCAATATATATTTTTTTAATATTTATTTACCTATGTACAGAACTTTATGTGTTGAAAAACATAATGAGTCAAAATCTGACCTTCACATACACCTTCATAAGCCCAGAGTAACTCCACTCACTTCAGCAGTTAGTCTAGATTTACACCAATATTGATGAGAATCCAGCCCAATGTGTTTAAGGTAATTTAAAACAAAACAAAAAACCTTTGCATTAGTCCTAATGATTATCTAGGCGAATAACACGTTTTTTACTGTGCTGATAGCAAATAATTTTACTTTGAAAAACATACCTATTCAGTGTTGAAATGGTTAATCTGAAGAAGCCAGGTTATTACACATTTCAATTCCAGAGTCAAATATAAAAATTTCTATTATAGGGACAATTAATTACATCTCAAAATGGCAAATGTGCATCCTTGTCAGGTAGAGTGTACTCTGATGGCCTTTCCTCAAACACTGAATGTGGAGATTTGATCTCTTCTAATGGTGCTGAGAAAAGGGTAATTACGCTATGGTCAAAGCTAATTTGCTTTCTGCCAGATGAACTGTTGTATTTTATTGTACGCTGACATTTTAAAGTAATTACGGCACTGTTGACCTTAGACAATTCCAGTTGTATCGCTGTCTACAGCTGCAGCGTTCTACCTTTGGCTGGCAGACAGAGGCTGTAACGAGGTAATGACACGGACAAAGAGCACCATATGGGGCTCCTTTGAGATACACAAAGCCCAGTGAAAGGAAACAAGAAAATTTTAACATCATCATTACAGTCACACATTTTTACAGCCTTGAAGGATCCCATCCCCCCAACACACAAAATGCTCTAAATACTTTGCTTGCTTATATACTGTATATCTGTGTGTTTTTCTTCTGTAAATGGCAGAGTGCATTAAGAAGAAAGAGGTCAGGTAGAACCGAATGTGACGGACTGGTCTTCCACTGACATGAGTTCAAAGGCTAAAGACTATTGATTGAGATAAAAGCCTGGGTTCTTATCTAATGTTAAAGACACTCCTTGTTGTCTGAAAGCTGTGCACATAATTAGGCTGAAGAAGAGCACTTCAGCGAGAAAAATCACTATAAACTGAGCTTCATTAAATGTAGATATTAGTTAATTTAAAGGAATAAGTTATTATTCATTGATATATTTTAATGAGCTATATCTGGCTGTCTTTTCTATGCTAAGAAATATAAACGTGTGCAGAGTGCTTCCTGGCTAATGTAGCCCTGCTAAGACAGCAAAATAGATTAATATCACTTGGAGAGAATAATGCTTCATCCTCTTCAAATAAAAAAAAGTGCAGGATATTGAACTCCAGAATTTATTGTAGTGAAGAGCTGGTTGAAAACTGAACTTGGCTATCACATTAAACACTTCTGTACTCTTTAGTAGCATATTGAGAATTGGGCTATCGAAATGTCAACTTGTTCAAAACAGGGCATTGGACTTCACCTATATCATATCCTGTAACCTGCTAATATGGTGATTACAAAGAGAGAATGGAAATCAATTGATTTCTTTTGGAGTTAGTTTTCCATTATGAAGGTTTGTTATGAACAGTGGGAAAAGTGAGATTACAATTATTGTATTGGGAGGTGGCAGGAAAATTACATTTACAAATTAGGATAGGCAGGTAGGCAGTGTTATTCTTTGCTCCAAATTGATAGGTTAAAAAGTTTTATTTTTTAAAAGTTTTGTTTTCAATTTGGCATCGCTGGTGTCCTCGTAGCTGGGCTTCTGAGAGGTCAATAGAAAAGTAACAGGTGCATTCCACATTATTTGGCTACAGAGAATTCCATCTCTCTCGGACATGCATAAACTGGGAATGGTGTTTTAAAAATTGAATTACTATTAAAATGGCTATTTCTGAGTCTCCTGCTACTTGTTGAAAAGAGACATCATTTTGTGGCTGTAGAATTAGGGATGCCTAGCAGTCAGATTTCTGAGTCAGTCTCCATCATCATGTTTGAATTTTAGATTTTGAAAGATACATGTGCCATGTTCTATTTAAGCTTTTTTATTGTTTTAAGTACTTAAAAAGAGGGTTTTTTCTTCTGTTTTGTCCTTTAAGTATTTTTATTATCCTGTTTCAAAACAGCAAGCATTCTTGGAAAATACAAGAAGGATTGGTAGTCTACTGATGAGATGCTTTGTATAATCAAATTCCAAGAGGAAATCTTCCAAAAGATGCAATGGCATGAGGCATAATGCCAGTTGTTCCATGTCAACAGAATTGTGAAAGAAGATCTTCCAAAAATACATGAATATACATGAAAACAAGGCTTAAAAGGCATCTGTGAGTAATAAAAATGGACAGTAGTTTGTCCCTAATGCATTGTTGAAATGATGCAAGAGGGAGCAAATCCTTTTCCAAGTGTCCAGTCCACACAATTGGGATGGTGCTTGAGATCTTGGCAGGTGCACTGAGAGAAACATCTTTCTTTGCAGCCAGGATATGGCGTAGAAGCAGAACTACTCTGTGGATGTTACTCTAGCTTTAGGCCTGGAGTAAACTTTGTAGCCTTTATGCATGCACACGTACGGGTTAATGGCCAAGTTGATCCATCTGGCAGCAGATCTACGTTACCCAAAAAGCTCTTGCACATAGATGTGCAGGGATCACCCATGGAATAGGATTTTGTGATATGCAGGGGAAGTGCCTCTCCCCGGCTCCTGAAATCCTGCTCCAACCCTTTTAATGACTCTGCTGCAAGGAGTGCCCTCTACAGCTGCGGAAGAAGAGACAGGATTTAAGATTAAAAGGTTTGTGCTCTAGTGTAATGTGAGGCTAGACTCTGCAGTACATTTTCACCCCCAATTGCATGTGGTATCTGGTCTTGTTGTACATCCCGCATGTTGCAAAATCTGAAGCTCAAACTGGGACTCTCATTGTCTGTAGACAGCAGCTCTGCTAGATTGAACCAGGAGGGGAGCAGCTCCCTAGCCAAGCTAAGATTGTGCTGGAAATTGCTTTTTGCACATCATGTAGTTATTTTGTAAAGAATTATAAATTACATCCTAATTTTCTTATTTTATGCAGGTTCCATATGTGTAAAGCATGGGCTGCTATTCATGTAATTTTATTACAAAATGGCTCAGCATAGAGCATGAGTCATTTGTAATCTTTGAAATTAGCAGTAGGGAATATATTTTTCTGAATTATTAGCCCAATCTTATTTTGTGTGTTGAAATTTTTGATGATGCTAGGGTGAAATCCTGACTCCCATTGAAGTCAATGGAAGTTCTTCCATTGACCTCAGTGGGGCTAAGATTACACTTCTAACGTTTGGATTCTATTTAATTTGATCCTTTTAAAAAAGCTTGCTTGGAAGATGGAGAATTTAGTAGACTGCATATCACTGTTGTAATTCCTGATAGAAAATTAGATTGAATGGACTGGACAACTGATGCCAGGAGAGAGGGAAGAAATAAGTAGCATTGGAAGACATAGAGGGGCAGTCTGGAAGACAGAAAAAGAGCCTAACATAAAAATATCTGATGGGCCTCATAGGTGAGAGAGAAATTGGTGCTCCCCTCACACCAAAAGGAGGCAGGTGTGGAAAATGGAAATACAAAGATGATGTCTGAGAGGAAAAGAGAAAATGGTGACTATGCGGCTCTCAAATCAGAGTAATATGCCACTTAGGAAGGAGGAGAGAGATATTTTTATATGTATCACTGCAGAATGAAATGCAAAGAGTCAAGATTAGCTAAGAACAGCAACTAGCAATATCAAGAAATCCGATGCTGGAAAATCTGCCTGTGGTCAATTTAATTATTAATTGCCTTGAAAAAAGCTATATTCTTCAGGAAAATTTCTAAAGTAATTCACAAAACAGCAAAAACTTTTTTGAAAAGTTCTAAAGGTTATTTTTCTTTTACAGCAAAAAGATTCTCTTTACCATACTTAAACGGGCTAGTTTTCCATGCAAAGCTATTTTGTGCTATAAAAAAGACAGTAACTCTAATCAAGTATATAGATTCATTAAGGACCATACTAGAACTATGTCAAATATGTGACCCTCCAATCTGGGTGCAGTTAGCTGAGGCAATACTATCTCCTCATTACTATCTTGACTTTATTGTCCATGAAATAGGCTGTTGCCTGCTTTTCTATCAAAACAAATATAAAGACTAATCTGGCACATAAAAATGTAAGTCAGAATATTGATTCCTGCTAGAGATCTAGATATACTGTACAGAAAATATAATACTCTTTAGGAATTGCTGATCTCTTCCATTTAAAATATATATATATATATTAATTAAATTAAATTGAAATTATATATATTTCCTAGGGATTCATTGTATGGAAAGTTTTCATTAATTTCATGGAAAACAGGCAATCATTTTATGACTCTTTTGTAAAATTTAATGTGTGTTCAGAAGTTTTACAATGGTGAGTCTTTTGTTAATGTGTATTGTGTGGTGATCAAGAAAGCAAGAAAATAGAATTATGAGAGCACTATATTGTACATATTTTTACTGTTTACATGATTAAAAGAACATTCTCCGGTAGCTTAGACCCCCAAATTTAGATTTTTCTATCAAGAAAGTTTAAAAAAATATTAATCCTAATAACATTTTCATGAAACTATTTCATTGGAAATGTTTTTATTTGTTTGGATTTAAACATTCCCTTGCAACCCCAGATTGTATCACTGAAGCTGATACAGGAGACTGAGGAAAGGGAAACTGACTAGTTTGTAAAAAGTGAAATAGATTTTCAGCATTATTTCAGTGTTAATAATCTAAGGTGGTTAGCAATAGCAACACAATGGTGCACTTGAAGTGGTTTAAATATAGGGGACTAATCCTGCTTCCAGGTATATATGAAAAGGAGAAAAAAATAGGGCCACTTCTTTTAAATTAACACTGATTCTTCAGTTTTGTTGCAATGTTATATAACTTCAAAGTTGGTAAAAAGATACAGTCTTGTATTTTTATGAAGACTTTCATAAAGAGAAAATATTAAAAAAAACCCAAAAGGTAAATAATGTTCACATTGTTTGTTGTTCTCAAATATGTTGCAGTTTTTACATTAGGGAAGGGGAAGGCTCCCAGGTTGAAAGATGTCTCTTAAATAGTGATGGTTAAAAATCTGTTTTTAATTAAAAAAAATATTTTCAAATAGTCTTTTTTTAAAAGTTTTATATTTTTGTTCAGTTCTTAGCTGTAGGAAACCATTCATTTAGAGGTTAGAATTATAAAAGGTTAAATTAAACACAATATCATCAGACTCTGTTTTGTTTATTATGTAGACATGGCAAGCAGGAAGAATTTTGTTTCCGGCACTGCAAACTGTCTCATTTCTCTCTGTAACCTACTCCTGCTGTAATTTTGCAATAGGCTGAGAATGGGCTTTCTTCTGAATTTGCTCTTCACAATGCGATCATTTTTCTTCCATAGATTAAATAAGAACTTTGGGTGGACAGCCAAACCTTTCTTTTCACTCTTGAATTTTATGGAACTGTGCTGTGGGTGTGTTGAGTTGTTATATATATCATCTGTGTGTCTTTTCAGATTTTACACAATACAAAACTTAAATATGTCTTACATCCTATTTTTTGAGTCTAGACTGCTTTCTAAAATCAGCCAAAGAGTAGCAGTGAAAAGTAACATTGCTATGTATGTTTGGTTTTATATTTATTTATTTATTTGCATTTTATCAGGTAATACATATGTCTCCCCTTGCAAAGAGGTAAACAAAATGAACCTACAGCAAGGGTTTCACCTTATAAATGGAGAGATAAGGATTACCCCCAAATAATTTCAAACATGATTTAGAATGGTGATAATAGGAATATTAATTGTCAGTTGGCTTATTTAGAAGCACAGAATGAAGAGAACAGTCAATATGAAATTAGACATTTTAAAATGAAAACATAAGGATTAGAGGTAAAATCCTGTCCCCATTGAACTCAATGGGAGTTTTGCCATTTGACTTCAGTAGGGCTAGGATCTCACCCTAGAGTTTTCTAAATCCAGGGTTTTTTTTGTTTGTTTGTTTGTTTTTAAAAGATTTAATTTAACTTCATAGTATCAAATCTTCTATGTTAATTTTGTTTTATTGTTCTTTTATTGGAATGAACATGCATTTCTTGCCCGAAGTCTGGGAAGTAGAAAATTGTTTTCCCTTCATTGTCCTAGTATAAGTCACCCCATATCTCTTAAATCCATCATTCCAGAAGTAACTATTGTGAAAAGGCCTGGCATTATCATCTCTCTCCTATTTATAATGTTGCGTGCAGATTTCTGGAAGCCTTTCTTTTCCCTCTTTCCATAAACTGAAAATTATCAAACGTTGGATACTTAGCTATTTTAATGTCGATCAATGTGTGAACTGAGCATGCAAGGTTTTGTTGGGTTTTTCGGCTTGTTTTATTATTCTGACACACTTCCTTTCTATCTTTTTGGTTTTAAGTGCTGTGTGTCGTTCTGAATTGTTGACTGGACTCTGTTGTGTAATCACACTTCCAACTATATAAGCCTGAGCCACAAAATTCAGATCGTATTCCAGATTTAGAAGAAAATTTTCCCAAAATTTGGGATGTTTGGTTTAGGTCTACCTATACTTTCCTTGTATTCATGTGGGTGTTCAGGCATTTTTTATTTATTTATTTTATTTTTTGCCGCTTTTTCCTTCCAATATATAAACGATGAATAATGTTTTAACTGAAGACTCATCTTAGGCATTATTTATTTAGGCAAATCAGAATACTGGGCATTTGTAACTGAGTTGTCAGAGATTCAGAGGCTTAGGACACAGGTCTTCAGGTTTGAAAGAAGTCAAAAGACAAGTTGTTCATATTTCCATTTTGGCCATGCATCTGTTAAAGCTCTTTTTCTGTTTTGATGAGCTCATGAGCAGTTTTAATAGCCTGAAACACTCCAAAATGTGATGTTCATCCAGAAACTAGTAGTGATACATGCTACCCCACTTTACTCAAAGCCCAGAAAGTACTTATGCTTCCCTTAGCTTTAGAAGCCCTCTGTGGCCCTCGGGGCATCCTATCTAAAGAATGGTAGGTAGTGTTGCCGCTGGCCACTATCCATTGGGATTTCTATGGGAGGGGGAAGACAGCTTTACCTTGGAAATAGGGCTCCAGGTGTGCCTGCTGGTAGAGGATGCTGAGTGGCAGAACTAAACTCCATGGCTAACCTGGCCACATGTTTTCTGTGCAGTGCCACCCAGTCTGAGTCATGCTAGCTCTCTTCCATTCCTTTGGTGCAAGGGAGGTTGCTCTGCTTTGCATCACTGCAACCTTTCCCCACACTGACCTTCTGCCTTGGGAGTCCTTAGTTGGATTTTTACACTGGCATAAATCAGCATAAATTCTAGGTGAATGTGGCTAATAGCATAGCTGATGTTCTCAGTGTTTAAAACTGTTTAAAATCAGATTGATTTAAACGATTAAATTCTTAGAAACTAGCTATGACAAAAACATATTATGTCATCTAGTTAGTCTCCCTGACAGTGTGGGATTGCCTTTTACAGTGCTGTCATTGTCTTAGTTGGTACAAAATCTGTGGTGGGGAACAGGGAGTCTTATTTTGATGTGGGGCACGAGGAAAAAGAGGTCACTGCTTCAGAGGATAGAGCTGAATCAAGGACAGTTGGCAAGTGGGGTAGATTAAATGGGAGGAAGAAATGGGGATCTACGAATCTCTGGATGGAGGGGTAACTGGTGAAAATTCATAGCTATAATATATGGAAAAAAAGTCCTGGGTCAAATAAGACATGAGCCAGTCATCACGTGGACCATTTTGCTTGTACATCATATCCCTTTTCCCCAGGATTCATGTGCTTTTTATCTTTTTCCTATATGTCTGTATATTTTGGCATATTTTGGGTGATGATGTAACATTCATAAAAAATAATAATACAGAAAGTTTTCTGGTGTTTCAGTCCATTCTAGCTTTTAAATGATAACCGTTGTGTTCAGTTTCCTAGAATTCTAAGAAGAAAACAGAATTCATGTAGCTTTGCTGTCTAACTATTTCTGTTGAGTGATAGAAATTCAGATCTGATAACAAAGTGCATCCCAGACTGGCACAGAAGTCTGTTTATTCAGGTTATAGCTGGTTTAAGAAACCTCTGAACTGTCTAATACCATCTGAATTAATAAGACCATATAGATCCAAGAACCCTAAAAAGACCCATCGAGATTAGTGTCTATTAATCCTGTGGTGGACTGCTCCGTACTGTAAAAGTGACAACACAGATGAGTTTTGTTTAAGCCTAATTTTATAGAGTTCATCAACTATTTTTTTAATATCTTGATTATGGCAAAGAACCATATCTTGACTATATTAAAGACTTTTCTCCAAAATATAAATCTACAATTAGATATTTTCTGAGAAGAAAATTTTGGGAAGAAAAATCAAAGCCAGAAATATAATATGGATAGAGAACAAATGTGTTCAGGGGAGGTAAATCTATAACATGCCTTGTAGATTTAAGTCAAATACAAATTTATTCAGATATTTGAATTAGTGACAGAATTGATACTTTCTGTATTCCCCATGCATTTCCAGTTACATATTGAAGAAGGCAGTACCTTTTTCACTAGTGTGAAATAACATCAACTGCAAACATCAAACAGCTAGAGAGAGAGAGAGAGAATATAGCTATTATATAGATATGAGCCCAAACCAAACTCCAGGTCCAAACTCTCCTAAGCTTTGGAGAAGTTCAGATACAGTATGTCTACCTTCTCTGTAATGGGCTGAAACAAAACCCAGGATCCAAACACTGCTCAATGTTGGGATATTTTTTTCGTGTCTAAACTTTGAAGCCAAGCTCACCTCTGCTGTATACAGAGCAGAGAGGACAAAAGAGTGGAGCATGTTAATGTGGAAAACCAGTAAAAAACAAAAATGAAGGAATTAGCACTGGCTTATGTTAAATATCAAATGTCATATAACGCTAAAGAAATAATTCCATAAAAGAAATTGATCACTTGCTAAAATGCTATCTCAACGCCTTGTCATCCTTTTGCTTGATATTAGCATCATTTTTAAAACTATGTTTCAAATTAATGTATTTCAGCTAAATAAATAATATTACTCAATAGTCCTTTTAAAATTGTTTTGCTTTATCAAAACACGGTGCGCAATCAATTGATCACAAAATCTATTAGGTACCTAGCCTTCAATTTGCTGCACATTAACATTAAGCACTCAAAATAAGAGGTTATTTTGGAGTGATTATCATGATTGTAATAAGGCCTGACACTTGTGACACTTCAAACATGCAACCACCAACAGTTCCATTACAACAAAAGAGCTCCCAGCACAACACATTTTAGTAGTCAGAAGAGTTGTGAATTCACAGCTTTGCACAGCAGGTGTGGCAGCACATCTTTGCACCCCTAAATACACATGCTCATCTAAACTGACAGATTAGACAATGGCACAAAAACCCCATCGCTGATGTTTAAACAAAGACTTCATCTCTGAAGAGACAAAGGTCTGTGCTGAATGTGTTGCCACTAATAATTTTTCCAAGTTGAAAACAATGTATATATTATTAATGAAAAACAAATTGAGGCAGGAATGACAAATGCGCATTGGTTCTTCTGACATTTTAAAAATTTGCTTTTACTTCCCCTTTAATATTTACCTTCATATCATCCTGTAAAGGATCTTGTTAATTAGTTGCATCTTGTAAATGCTGCACACAACAAAGGCAAGGAAGATAGGAGACCACACTAGGGGAGATTAAAAATCCATCAACCCAGAGAAATATAATTTTCCTATTTTTAGTGCTTGAATCTTTTTTTTCCTTCAAAAATGCTGCATATTTAGACAGAAACATTAGTGTTCAGAGTCACCCCCACCTTGGTACTTTAGAATTGTATTCTAGGGGGCGGGGGATAGAAAACCTAATTTTCTTTTCAACTTAACAGCAACTGAGCATCAAAAAGTGAGGCTAGAGATGTGCATATTTACCATGAGGGAATGAACTGGGCATTAATGGGCTCTGGAGGCTTATTTGGAGACAGCTGCACTTATCATGAATCAGGAAAGGGAAATAGCAGCCCTGGTGCGCTGTAGGTCAGTCACAAATGTCGACTTCAGAGAGCTATAAATCTCCAGCATTACTTCAGCAGCCGACTCTCAGAACACCCTTCTAGCAGTTTCCTATAATTTAAAGATTATGTAAGGTGTATAGTGAGTGTGTTCGATGAAAATATTAATTTAGAGATAAATCCTGTAAATGCTCTAAAGCAGCAGCTTCTGCCGAGCGGGATCGTCTTCCGGTACGCTTCAAATAGGAATTGCTGCTAGTTTTGTCAACAGTAGGAGGTCATGGAAGGCTGCCAAATACAACAAGGCCATTTTCAATAAAATGCTTTCAGTTATAAGTAGTCACAGAATATCTTCCTGTACTGTTTTATTACTGATATTTAAACTTTGATATATTGTCTTAGACTGACAATTCCTTGAGTCAGAAATCTTAATAATGAAATGAATTAAAGTAAAAAAGCAATTAATCTTAGTTAACTCCTTCTGGCAGGTCCAAAAACATATTTTTGTTGTTGATTCTGAGTGTTTTAAAGGCATTATCCAGTCTTGCAGATTTTTTCTCCTACTGTGAGACCGCTGGCTTTCAAAATCCAGTGTTTACATGTTGAAATTTTAAGCTTTTAAGAAAAGTGATAAAACTTCTCTGGCTAATTAACATTTTAATTACTATGAAATATAAGGGGATACCGTTGTTTTCATTTCAAGCACTTTTATGAAATTG